>NC_060952.1:23311238-23433511 GCF_022045245.1 Lucilia cuprina
CGATTGGTATACTTTAAGGTGGGTATAGGACGAATATTTTTGTATGTTACAAACATCAGCACAAACCCAATATACCCTCCCCACTAAAGTGGTGTAGGGTATAAATACGAAAATGTACAAATGTTTCCAACACAAAACGGAAACCGGAAATGGTACACAAAATGACATTAGTACGACGAGTGTTTGAAATAATATTTCAATATATATACACACATGCATTTGTATGTTAGTATGTGTTACGCGCCAAAAGAAAGAAACAGAGCCAAATTGTAAAGATGGCTCAAGAGCACAAATGATGTTTCGTATTGAAGTCTTTCATCAACCACAATTAGAAATGAAATAAAACGAAAAAAGGAAAACGTTGATACATTCTCTTCCTCCCTCGACGCTTTCAAATGAGGCAATTAAGAAGGGGTTGACTGACCTTAAATACATCAATACATATACACACAGCTTTGCATCAAATATGTATGTATGTGTATTTCTAAAGGACTGTGTGGTATGAATTGCTTACATTTCCTTTTCAGTTTTTCAGCATGAAAAAGGGGTGTTTTTTTCTTTTTGTCCATTTTTAGAGCTTCATTGTAGTCTTGTATAAAAATGTGTTCACTCAAGCAAATTCAATTAAATTTTTCGGTCAAGCAACAATTTCCCAAACTTTGCACAGTAATTAGCCAATTGCTTACTTTGCCACAAAGTGGTTGTTTCACTCTTGTCTCTTGATATCATCTAGTAGTACATGGTTAACAATAAAATGATTACATGGGTGATAACATGGTGAATAAAAGACGAAGATGACAAAGAGCATAGAAGCAAGAAATATCTACAAAATCTACAAACAAAATTATCTCTAATGCATTTTCAACATTTGTAATTTTTATGTTAAACAACACAATTTAAGTTGTCGTGCAGAGATAATAAGCAAAAAGGGAAAGCAATTAAACGGTTTTTAATTTGGATTCTGTCTTATTTGTGTTGGTTATTATAATTTGTTAAAATATTGAATGTGAATCAATTAAGTGATTAGTTTTTTACTAATAAGCATACACACACGTGATGTGTTGAAGCAATTAACGAATCAAACTGTGAATAAAATACTTGGATGAGTTAGTAATTATTTTATACTCCAGGGACTAAATGAAGATTTATTGCTAAAGACAACAATATGAAATAATTGAGATTTATTATATTAAGATTTATTTAAAATCTCCAAAATAATGACACTATTCGGTTAAGACAAGTATTTTCTAGTATTGATTAAAAAAATATATCGAAAAGAATTCAAAATTTTTATTAAGATTTTATTATAATTCATCTTTGATGAAGTGTCAAACTTTATAACATTATCTTTAATAACTTTTAACAAGTAAGATTTTATATTCGTTCATTATACAATTTTCCAGTATTAATATTATTTTCAATTAAAAATTTCCACAATGTGGATACTATACTGCAGTATTTTATCTTATTTTATAAGTTATAATTTATTTTTTCAAATGATAAGTTCTTGTATGTATTCTTTGGCAAAATAAAATTATAAATTTTAACAGTATTATAAATTTTTTAAAGAGTGAGAGGAGTAAAAACACGTGAAAGACGAGACGATAAAATATTATGTTTTTTTCTGTGACATAAAATATGAATTGCGAGTTTTGTGTTAAGACGTGCATAAAACATGGCCTTCACACATGACTATATTTAAGTACGAGTATGAAAACGAGTAAATGATAAACTAAAATAGTACACAGGCACACATACACATACATAACTGCGTACACACACACATACACGCACACTTAGAAATATGCAACTTCAAAGATTTATGGTTATGATTACAGGGTGTTAGATGATGAAAGAGACAGATGAAAACATCTAAAGGATTTAAATATTTTCCCACTAGAAGCCTGTATGAATGGCTCTATTTCTAAAATGTTAACTAGTTCCGATACATTCAACTTATGTAAATAAAATAGAATGTTTATGTTTTTTTCGAATAAATTGTGAACATTTTTTATAACCACGATCAAAAATGGAGGTATAATGGTTTTGTCACTCCGTTTGTAAGACATCGAAATATTGATCTTAGACTCAAAAAAGTCGGGGTCCTAATTAAGTTCTACGACTTTCTAATCATTCTGTTGGTCTGTCCGTCTGTTGAAACCCTACATATTTGTTCCCTCCAAAAAATGATTTTAACGCTCATTACTGGATCTAAAATACGAGATTAGCACTGAAATTCGAAAATCAATTTACTGAATTTTGTGAGGATCCGTCTATAATTTCCCCTACAGAAAATCACTTTATCGCTTACTACTGTCTTCAAAATACGATTATAGCGCTAAAATTCAACACAACTAAGTTTGGTATGGGCACTAAACTGTCTACCCAATTTTATGAGAATTGGTTCATAATTGATCCCACCCCCCATACATGGCCCCCTTTAGAAATTGATTAAGATTCGACATAGTCGAATTGTTAAAACTGACATCAGTAAAATAATATGTTTGAACATTCAAATTTAAATTTGAATTATAAAGCTGACCTCACATAAATTAGTTCATATATTTCTGCTGTTATATAAATATTTCGCATTATATACAAATATTATTTAATTGTGCTCTTTTGAAATTTTCAAGTAATTTTACACGAAAATGGGATCACGAAATAAAAAACTGAGAGCGTAGTTTTGTTTCAAATTGGTTTATGTCTAATTTTGAATGCCGGACGGACGCTGAATAATTATCTATTTAATTTTACTCTATACAAACTGTTAAATATAATATCGAAAATTTCTTAAAGTATACATTTTAATCTGAGACGAGTTTTATATAACACAAACAATATTACAGATTTTTTATTTTGTATAAAATATTTTCTAACACTCTGTAAATAAATTTTGTATATAAATCTACTCATATAAACATAAATAAATTTGACAATATACGAATTATATACCATACATTCTTACATATGTATATACACATGAACATACATTCATAGTAGATACATATACGAATCTGTATCTATAAAATAAAAATATATAATTGTAAAATGTATGTGATGATTTATATTTAACGTGATAGGAATTTTAATTACAATACAAAAATGTATATTACATAAAAAAATAAGAATAAAAATATCCAATTTAAATTATTTTCATATTAATTTCTCCATGACTTGTAATGTATGGTATACCGTCCCTGAAATTGAGGAGGTTAAGCTTAAAGAAACTGTTTAAAACGTGATTTAATTACATAAATTTAATTCGGTAAAATATAGCTAAATTATTTGTTTAAACATATGAGTCAAAACAAAAATGCATACACACATACATATGTATATACATTAAAATTGTTTAATTAATTTTATTTTTTCCTCAGAGTTTCTTTTGTTTGCAAATCCTTCTATTGTTTATAGAATTATGATTAATGACTTTATTTTTATATACATAAGTAATTTATGTATGTAAAACTGATTTTAATATTAATTATATACATACATATAAATATTATATATTATTTTTTAAAAGCTTTACATACGTATTTAATATATTTAAAAGGGGGTTCATATACTTGTACGTAAATACAAAAAATTTATATACATACATATATGTTTATACTTCAAACTAAAATATTTTTACAATTGAAAATAATGTTGGTATTATTATAGATAACACTATTTCTTTATAATTTTGTATATGTAATTTTTGGAACTATTCTAATGCTTTAAATTAGAAATTTGAATTTACCCACAAATTATATCTAATTATACTAAAGAGTTATGGACTTATTCATAACAATTAATTAAAAGTTTATAATAATAATTTTCATAAACATGTTTTTCTATAAACCTTTGATAAATTGTTATGAACAAGACAATAAGAGTATTATTCATAAACGTAGAATAAATTTTGGTTTATAGAATAAATTTTGTATGAAAATTAGTCTCAAAAACATTTTATAAATTGTTATGAATAAGGCCATAAAATAATAGCAATTTCTATACTAAAACATAAAATATCATTGCTGCTTTTATTTAATATATGTATTTAATGTTTACCTTATTAATAAATTAATAAATTGACAATTAATTTGACAAAATGATGCAGCATAAATAATTTATTAAAATTTTTGAATTATAACTCTATTTCTAAATTATGAAGCGTAAATAATTTATTACAAAATTTTAACTCTATTTCGATTATAACATTTAAAATTACTATTAAGTGTAATTCTTCATATCCTGCATTTATGGAAAATTTTTATATAATATTTAACTTTTTAATGCATTTATTTGCTGGAATCCTCTGTTTATAATAACTTTCTTAATGGATTCTACTTATACTATAAACTATTCATTTGTATTTGTTGTTGCAAGGTAAAAATAAAATTTATATATTGGTTATGGTTCAATTTTACATTACAAGTAATTGTTATTGATAATATAATGCATTACTTTGTGTTATCATTACCCATGCCTGGTAATAAGTTATATGCGTTAAATGTGATTTACTAGGATCTTGTATGGAAGCTAATTCTAAATTAAAACACTTCAATTACAAGTAATTGTAATTGGTTGTGGCTCAATTAAACATTACAAGTATTTGTAATTGACAATATAATGAATTACTTCGTGTAATTATTATCTCCCATGGTAATGTGCGTTTAAGTGATTTTCTTGAATCTTGTATGAAAGCTATAACCAGTTATGTATCGTAAAATTGTTTCTTTATATTGAGTTTTGTTGTCATACATATAACTTGTAAAACTTTGCAAAGATATTGTCATTCTAAGGGATGTTATTAAAAAAACACTTTTTTCCGGAATATGAAAGTTTTTATTTAATGTATATGAATTTTTTAGCTGAAATCAAGTTTTAATATAGAAGCAAACGTGTGATGATTTAAACGGAAATATATTATGGATATATATATAATTACATAAGAATGTGTAAAAAATATTTTTTTTCTGAGTTTTAAATTTTGATATTTAACTCGATGTAAACAGATTTGCCGATTTTCAATTCCAAGCTGCCTAAGAGAATGGTGAATATTTTAAGTGAATTTCGTTAATTGTTGTTTTCATGTAAGAATGATTTACACAAACGGACAGACAGAGCAACAAACCGATCGGACATCGGACATCAATCGACTTTCAAAAGGTCCAAGAATAAACTACTTATATGCTTTGCTTGGCCTCAGATGAATAATAATAAACAAACTTATATACACCCTCTTTGATGAAAACATTTTGAAAGAATGCTTAAATTGGAGATTTTCGTGTATTCGTACTTTCGGAATGATAAGCCCTATGGGAACTTGAAACGGATACGAATCGATTTCTTAAATAAATCGAATTCGAAATTTTTCGAATAATATTGTTTTTAATTTTTATTAACTGATTTTCTAAATGAGGTCGTATTAGGGGTCTAAGATCTGGTGATTAATATTTCTTTAAAGGGTTGGTTTATAATTGTTTAAATCTTTCCCTATTAATCTTTAGCTAGTATATTTTTTATTATGTTTTTCCATTATCTGTCCTCCGTATTTCACTTTTCGTTTCTTTTAAAATTTATAAACGGTATGACATTTTATTTTACCGTTTTCCTCAAATCTCCCACGGGCATTTTAAGTATTTTTGAGTGTGTATATATTGTTTTGTATTGAGTGCGGTACTACGAATATGAAAATATTTCTAAGGACATGGGTTCTGTATGTATATCTACAATGAGTAAGCCTTTTTGCGTTTGTGTGTGTGTGCGTGTTCTCTTTAATATATTTTTTTGTCGTGAATAAAAAATTGAAAAAAATACAAAACCGTTTGTAGAAAAGATTTTTCGCTTCAATGACCGCAATTTTTTGTAATTAACGAACGTAATCACTTAAAGTAATTAAAATATTTTTTACATTCTTTTTTAATTCTTTGTTGCTGCTTTCCTCTTTTTTTAATTTTATAATTGTTATTATTGTGCTCATCTTGGAAAAAACGGGAGTATTTAATAAAAAGAAATTATAGACTTAAAAGATGGGATACAAATGTAATAGTATACGGTTATTCAAGGTTGTTTTTTTAATTAAATGTGCACTCGATTTTCCCCCCATTTTTAATAAAGGAAATTTATACAAAAACGAAAATTATTTTAAAACAGACTACATCAACACATTTGATATTTACGGAAATATCTGTGAATGTATAACAAATTATATTTTCCGGTATTTATTGTAATTAAATGTATTTTGGATGGGTTAATTATAAGGTTTAACTTTTAATTATGTTTGCTCGATTGTAAGACATAGTAATGTATGTGTTTATGTCTTATATGTGCGAACATAAGCCCACTCGCTAAACTTTCTTGTAGATATATTGCAGAACGATTCATTTGTATACCATTCAATGAAATTTGACAATAAATCTTCTATGGTAGCTGAAACTTGAATTATATTGGTTAATATTGGTCCATTAATTCACTTAGACCCAATACAACTTAAATGCTTTATTATGAAAACTAAATAACATTTTATTTTTATAACAGGTTAAGGGTGTAATTTCTTACTTGTTCTTAAATACTACTATCTGTGTTTATACATAGGTATGTTTATTTAAAGCCCATAGCCGTCTAAACATATGCCTGAGTGGAAAAATGGAAATTCCATTAAACTATTAAAATTAGTATATCTTGGTAACTGGTATGACTAAAGTCCTCAAAATTTGCACATCATACGACTTTGTTGCTACCAAATGACATAAATTTGGAAAACTTTAATGTCAATATAAAAATTTTGTGCAACATTGGGCAAACAAAAGGCGTGTTATTCTGCATATATTTTGAGTTTTTCGTCCTAACCACTTAGATATCAATATGAATATTTACAATAAATATAAGCGAATTAGAAAAAATCGGGGAAACTTTCGGAGCTATAATGCACAATTTTTTTTCGATTTTCATGTAAATATTTGGTTAAAACATTTAGAAAGAGGAGCAAATTTAAATTATAATTATATAAAAAGGACATTACGATTATAGTCAAATAGTTATACTACAGAAGAGGAAATTACAATAAATTTGTTAATTTATTATTTTATTATTTGGAAAGTCTCCCTTAAAACTACTAAACAAATTTATGTTTTCTTTTACAATACATAAATAAAAATTTTTAAATATTTTGAAAAAAAAATTTTTTTTTGAAACATTTAATCCAAAAATAAATAATATTGCAGGAAACTCTCCGAAATTTAATCAACTTACATAAACAATTTAAAAGTGTTAATGTAGCCTTTAAATTTAATAATTTAATCATTTCTAATATTTCGTTTACCAAATCTTATTAGTTTGATAATTTATTACGAAGAAAACATAACAGATTTATGTTTTACAAATCAGATATAACAACAGTTCCCATATATTATTTCTTTCCAAATAGGCCTTTACGTCGCAATTCCCACAACTGGTTGTTTATCATATTGTAATCACTAAATGGTTTTTAAATATCCAATCAAGGATTAAAATCATGTAAATGAAAAATTGCCTTTTATACATACTTAGTAGTATGTATGTATTAGTATTTGAATTATATATACTAGATATATATGTATATACAAACAATAGATGTTTCAAAATCAACCAACACGCACCAAAAAATTGCAACTATGTATCGAAAACTACATGTCTAATAAACAAACAAAAACATTGTATTAAGGCATTTAAATATCCCCAGCAGATATGTAAGGTCAATTGTCATGCTTTGTCTCACATAATTACCCACCATTTTTTCGAACTGCAGGAACACATATTATGATTATGTCTATTTATTTTGGATTTATGTGCCTCTGTTCGATTGCGTTTGTGTTATATGTTTTCATACAAATTTAGCTTGTTGTTGGTTAAATTTATTTTTGTGAAAATTGATTTATTTTTAATTATCTTTGACGTGCCGCAAAATAATAAATAAACGCAAAAATTTATGAAGCTAAAAATTAAACAAAAATATAAACATTTGATTTACAAAACTAATGTGGCCACACGTGTGTAATTTTTTGGTTATTTTCAATGCATTTTGTATGTCTATTTTCCAGTTAAAATATACATTTATTGTCAAAAAACTAACATTCATTCACTAACAAAAATCAGGAAGTTTTGAAAATAAAAAAATTCTAATAAGGACGTAGTCAAAAGGATATTTTAAACGAGTGCATTTATTTTCATTAAATTCTGAGTTATAATATTTGTTTAGGTTTCAAGGTGGTTTTCCAAAACCTTCTCAGATTTGTTACCAAAAAAATTAATTTTAATCGGCTCAATTAAAAAAAGGATATTTTTTTACATTAAAATGTTCTGCGTAGAAATAACCCAGCAAAAACTTACATTGAAAAGTAATAAGTTAACAAGATAAAAAATTTTTTAACACAGTTAAAACATGCCAATTACAAATAACTATTTTAATAAGAACTTACAAATAAGAGTTGAAATTTTTTTTGTTTTTAAAACAAACAAAAAATGCCTGCCTGTCTGTCTGTCTGTCTGTCTGTCTGATAGAGTCCAAATGGAAGAAGCCTTATACAATATTAATATCTCTACTTGATTTTATACTCTCCTCCAAATATAAGACCACATACAGAAAAAGACTTTAACAGTAAAGTGGCTTATCGCAAAAAATCCATTTGGATAAAGTTTGCACCAAGGTTAGTAGGCGAAACACAAATTTACAGCCCTATCGGTCAATAACTGCAGGACTCATACAGTCTTTTATTCAAATGAGTTCAAACTTTTCACCCATTGGTCCTAACAAAAATTTCCAAAAGAGTTCACTCTTTACCAAAAAAATCATTTTAAATACATTTTTTACATATTTCTAATTTCACAAATTTACAATTAAAATTTGTCCTTTGACTGTTTATTATCAGCCACATACATTATTGTTTGCATATGTATGTATCTAGTTAGAAAATATGCATTAACAAACATTAGAACTGTTGTTCAGTTACAAAATAAACTTTGCTAAAATTTCAAGGACCCTTTTAGTATCCTTTGAATGTTTTTTCCTTTTGCTTTAAAATTATAATAACGTTTCTATTGCAACATTAATGCCCTGCAAGCTAATGCCAAAATACTTGCAAAATTTATTTTTAGCCATTTAATTTTTTTGCGTTTTGCAATATTTTTATTTTTTTCTTCTTCGTTTTCGCTTCTCTCAACTGACATAAAACTAAATAAAACTTACTAGTACATGTAAAATTTATGCGTTTATTTGTTGGGTGTAGATTTTTATATTTTTGCTGCATGTTAGAACCCCATAAATATTTCACTGATATACATACACAAACAATTCCAATTTTTTCCTTCCTTTTTTATTTCAGATTTGTTACTGCTACATTTATTTATAGGAGTATGTATGAGAGAGTGTTGAAAGTTTATTGGTTTGAAATTGTAATATTATGCAAAACTATGTTTGCAACAAGGCTGTTAACATATACAATTCTTATGTACACATACATACATATGTACATATATAAACATACATTCACACATTAGTTTTTTCTTGCCATTGTATGCGTGTTTTTTTATAAACATGCTACATGTTGTACTATTTTTGCAATAATTTATTATTTTATTGATTGCTGAAACGGAAATTAAATAGAATTAATTTTAACAAAATATTATTAAAATGCGTGTTAAAATTTATCTTAATAAATGGCTAAATAAAACAACACGAAAAAGGGGTAAACCAGCAAATATGGATTTGTATTGATCAAATGGCTTTTTTTAGAATGAGAACAAAAGAAAAGAGTATCAAGCAAGCAATAGTATGATATTAATTTATTAGACTTTGTTTATTGTACTTTTTAGAAGACTCGCTTTGATTTCGTCTGTCTTGCTCAGTTACTGCCATCTGCCTGCGTTTTTGATGCAACAACGTTTTTTCATTTGGTTGATTGCACAGGGCAACACATTTTTAACCCAGAGACCAAAGTTTAATTTTCTAAAGGATTGAACGAATCATAGGTTAGGTTGAAAGGATGATGTATTCTACAGCAAATCCTAAGAAATACACATAGGCCAGTATTATAAATGAAAAATGTTTCTTCAGAAACTCAGTTTAATTACTTAATTCCTAACCCTATACCAATCAGTGTTCTGGAATGTTATTTCCGGAATAGTGTCACTCCCATGATATTTTGAACTTAATTCGACTATTTCCTAACAGTGGAAAATAATGTTTTCCAGAGTTTTACCTACCTATCCACATCCTGTTCATTCGTCTAAATCCGTTCATGTACATATTAATCTCAGACTTGCTCATTTTTATGAGATTTCTTGTCTTGCTCTCATCAGGGTCTCACCATAGGACTTTTGTGAGTCTACTAAGCATTTTATTATTCCAAGTAGTCTTATGAAATTATCTCACCCATATTTAAATTCGTCTTTCGTTGTATCGAATGAATTTACGTTAAGGTTAACTACCTTATCTTACCTCTGGGAGAGTATTCAGCTAAAGCTTTCTTACAATATAACCTTAGATTTAATTTTATCACCTGATATCGTCCTAATTGTCTACTGTCGATAATATTAAGCCCTATTTATTCTAATCCAATTTATCCATTCGGTTATTTCCCATTATTTCTACCTGAAATTTTGTTTTGTTTAGGTAAGCGGTGGTATATTTCTGTTTATGGGTCATTAATATAGAATTCCAAGCTAAATTTGTTCCCCAATTTAGAGCCATCAGTGTAGCGTCATATTCCTATGTAATTTACTTTTATGTTCCGCATGATCAAGAAATTCTATCTAGGAACAGCGGTCCCTTTAAATAAGCATTCTATTCTTATTTGGGGTCTTTGTCAGAGATACTGCTATTAAACATACTACCGACTACCCTTTTCAAGGTCTTTAAGTAGGAGGAAGGCTTAAGTAAGGCTTAACAGACGATAACTAGCTTTTCTAGGTTTGGTTGTAAATATTACTCTTGCATGTTGTCATTCAATTTGAGTATATGATAATTTCAAGCATGCAATGAAAATATGTGCGGGATGTACGGAAACCTGTCGCACCACCATCTGCAAAAATGTCGAGAAAATGCCATCCGGCCCTGCAGCATTATAGGATGCAAAGCTTTTAATTGCATCCTTAAATTTGCCAGATGTAATAATTATTTCTGTGTTAGCCTGATCTAATAATATGATTTTGACAAAATTATTGCTAAAAATATATTTTTCTCGAAATCATTCAATTTCTCATTACAGGAAAAATTACATGATTTAATAGAATTCAATAAAGAAACTTTAAGTTTTAAATACGTTATCTTTTTTTAAGTATGAAAATGCCGTTAAAATTTTTTCATATTTTGACCACTTATAATTTTCAAAAGCAATAGAATTACATTTACTCTGTTAGGCATTTTTTTCAACCAAACCAATTTTTGTCCCTATAGAAAATTATTTCAACGTTTCGCAAAAGAAATAACAAAATCAAACTACCAGCACCTTTTTGATAGTGGATAAAAAAATGTGGCATGAAGTTTATGCACTTGATACTGATGTAGTGTGAAGTCAACAACGTGTAAAGTAAAGGAAAATATTTTGAAACATCTTAATAAATTGCTATGGGACTCTGAGCGCTGCAAATGAACACTGCGTTTGTAGCCTTTCGTGTTTTTCTATAAAATTTTAACATATGTATGTACATACATGTAAATTTATTTTTTTTTAAGGCACTTGTTTAAAGAAATAAAATTATGATAACAAGGTGTTAGACAAAGTGTAAATATGAAATCAAAGTGAAGTATGTAGTATGACGTAGTGGCTTTAACATAAAGAAGGTCATTGAACACTTGATAAGTTACTAATATTACAAATAAATATTTCAATTTAATATTCTCTGGCAGTTTAAAGTATAGTAATATTTTTTAATGTTTCGAACTAAAGTTTTAAAATTAATGATTCATCTCCACATTTACACGTTATTTTACTAAAAAGGCGAATTTATTTTCCTGTTCTTTTTTGTTTCCTTTTCAAAAAGTTTAACCACCAGTTATTTTAATATTATAGGTATAAGCCCCCGGTCGATTTGCATTACTTAATATTGTGAGCTTTTTCATTCTCGATAGTATGTACTATGTTATTTTTCAAAAATGTTAAACTTTGATGAACAAGGGCTTTAACATATACAGAAAACGGCCTAACTACATAAAGCAGAACAAGCTGTTTTTACCTCTATCATATATTTATAATAACAAATTTTTCGAGAAGTTATAAACAGAAAAAATAACTGTTGTTCAAGACAATATAAAAATAAAAGTCAATGTTTATTGTGTGATGGTATAGGTAGAGTTTTACATACATATATACTATTTCAACACTTTCAGCTTTAAACACAACACCCCCAACTGGATTAACAAAAAACCCGCCATACATTAAACTACAATCTTGTGCATTTTTCCTGAGTTTAAGTTTATTTCTCTGTGTAGCAACGAATTTTACCGTCATGTCACTCACTGAACATTTTATGTTGTTTTTTCTTTTTCTACATAAAAGTGTTAAGAAAAATAAAACTATAATATAGTTTTATTTTTTTCTTTTTTTTTCAATATACATACTGGCAGCGAAAAATTGTATAAGTTGTGCACATGATAGTTTTTTTGTGTGCAAAATATGATGGGGAAAAAAATTAACACTTTTGTTCGTATGAAAAGCTGCAAAAAGTAGCTGTTTTATCCAAAAATACATTTATACACCTTTAGTTAGTGTGGTTGCATAAACAAAAATGTGCAACATACTTATTGTTTTTATTAAGTTAAAATTGCGAAGAAAAACAAAAAACGCATTCAACATAAGGAAAGGTAAGAAAAACATTTTTTAAATCTGTGTTAACAGATTTTGTGTGCTAAAGTCATTTTGTTTTGTTGAATACATTCACGGCAAAAGTGTTACTAAATTGAAAAAAAAAAATTTTGAAGAAGACAGGATTTTTTGTATGTTTTTGCACAAAAACAATAACAAGTACAAAATTTTAAGGTCGTTTTTTGTGTCATTAACTTTAACTGAAAGGATTCGCTGACAACATCAATTACTGTGTTCTACAGAGAATTTCTTTGTTTTTGACTAAACTAAATAAAGAGGAAGTTTCTGCATATTTACATGAGTACATGGAGTATAATTTATTTGTACACTATATTTCATCATTTGGGAATGAAAAATAGATAGGAAGAAAGGTTTTTAATTAAAATGAATTAAAAATGATTTAACATTTTTCAGGAAGTTTGATGCATAAAAAGTGATAATTCAAATGGATTTTAAACTCAGTTCTTGGTGTGCATATTTACTGAGATTTACTGCACTGAAATTCTTTCATGGTATAAACGATTTATTTTTTTCTAACTAACATTGTTCAAATTTTATTAATTACAGAATTGATGATAAAAAAACCCTTTGTTAGTTGGGAAATTACTAACCTAAAAACTTTGGAGTATAATGATAAAAAACCCTTTATTAGATGGGAAATTATTTACTTAAAAATTTGTAATATTAATATAATAAAAATAAAGTTTTTGAAATTTTTAAATATTGTACTATTTCTTTTATTAATTATTAGTAAATTCTACTATCTACTGATGATCGGCAATTTCGTGGCCGATAAGATTATAGCTATGTCAAATATACCATTATCTCCTCAAAAATCAATATATATATAATATGGTGTCATATATATTTCTCATCTAATCGATCGATTTAATTATAAAATCTATGTAAAAACGTTTTAGTTTTGACGTTTACAAAAAAATAAATAAATATAAATAAAGAGATTATATAAATACCTGTGTAAAGTATTTTGATGTTAATATTCCTGAAAATAAAAAATAAAGGTATTTTTAAAGTGTTTCTGATTTTATTTTTGTAAAAGTTTTATTTAAAAAATATATTTAGTTATTTTTTTTTTATAATACACAGTGGTTTAGAACATGTTGTTATTATAAATAATTCAGTATTTCTAGATCAATTGGATATATTGAATGTAATATTTCTTAAAACAAATGAGATACATGTATCTTTTGTAGATCTTCTCAAAGAGTAGTTTTAAATTTCAATTCATTCAAATTATAAATTATATTTTTTAATGTTATATTTAAATCCCCTTGGTTATAAACTTTGAGGCGATACTCACTTGCCTCCTTTCCACCCTCGACCACACATAAATTTCAGTCAACTCAAAAACACCTAAGCTCCAAAAATGTCAAATTTCTTTGCTATATCTCGAGTAGTTCCAAAGATATTGAATTATTTACAAAAATAAATGTTTCTAATGTAATAAAACTCGGAATTATGATAATATGGTGCGTATAATTGATATTCAATTAAATTTAAAGTAAAGCAGCAATCATACGTATAAGTGGTTTGTTTAATGTAAACATATTATTTAATGTAAATATCCATATAATTAATAGGCAAAGCGATTATTATGACCCCTTTTACTCTGTACATCTGATTTTGAACAAAGGTACATCATTTTAAAGGTATTTCTTCGCAGATGTGTACAACATATATATTAGTAAGATCGGTTTGGGAGCTATAAGCATTTAAAGTTGTTACTAACACATAAAAGCAAAAGTCACACGTACTTGAACTAAATAACAAACAAAACGTAAAAAGTAAACAACACAGTAATCCAGTGATACCACATATAACACCGTACAACAAGTTGGGAAAAATTGTTGCACACATGAGCAAGACCATATACGTTGGAAACTACATACTTGATATAGTTAAACTACTTTTCGGTTTTTTATTTTCTGATCGTTTCTTCCTTTAAAAGGACTTTAAAGTTTAAAAGGAAGAGTAAGTATAATTATATTTAGCTTAAATTTGATTTGGTCTAGTAGGTCAATATAGGTATCGATTGAAAGAGGAGAATAACAGTATTTTTACAATAAAATAGTAAATTTTAATCCTTTAATATCCTTATTTTCTATAGTCAGTTTTTTTTAGAAAAAATATATGTTATATTTACAAATATTGAGTTGCAGACTCCCAAATTTCATGTCTTTGTCTTTATTAGTTCTTTGTAAAATTTTTTTATCCTATCTACCAATTAAACATACCCGGTGGTTGAGATAACATGTCTTAAAATATATAAAATTTTATTTCGTATGATTTTGACGATTTAGTGATTAAAACATGCATGTTCCGAATTCTAAAATCCACTTTAGGATAATATGATAAGCGCGATATTAATATAAATGTAAAATATAATATAATTAATATAAACATTAATATCACGATGAAAAGCTACATAAAAAACGTTTATATATGTAGACATAAATCTATCCTCTTAATTTTATAATATACATATTATTATTTGTTTAACAAATTGTCGCATTATTTTTGTGTTGTGCAGGCCTTTAATCTCTATTTGACTCTAGCCCACATTCAGAAAATTATAATTTCCAAGAAAGGAGTTTTAACATGAAAGGATAAAAAATGCAAGATATCCTTAATCGATGGTTATCTTTTCATATTCTTCAAAGTTTCCACTTTTTTAACTTTTTATCATAGAGATAAAGAAACTCGGTTCCACAATAACAAATTTCTTTAATTTTAATTTCGTATAAAATTTCAAGGATAATAAATGATAAACTTTTATAAGGATATTTTTTACATATTTTTATTTTTAAAAACCCATATTGTTATAATAGGGTGGATTAAAATATTTTATAAAAATTTTTGAAAATTGTATGCACCTCAAATTTTAAAGTCCTTTTAAAAGGACAAACGATCAGAAAATGAAAAACCGAGTACGCAGTTATACCATATAAATTATGTGCTTTCGTATGTATATGGTTTGGTTCGTGTGTGAAAAATAGTGTTGGACGGTGTAATCTTAAAAAATATTTACAGTTTTATTTGTACTTTTATAATCTAAATTTTTAATATAATTTCGATTAGGGAGTCGGAGCTCCATTTATGTACTCTAGTATTATTTAATACGGCAATATCAGACGTTGCAAATGTATAAATATTTAAGAAAATTTCTACTTTTGAATATCAGAGGTTTTTTAAAGCTGCAATTTTTGTCATACTTTAAATTACAAATATTTGTTAACATTTTAATTAATTAAATCACACTGTAGTATCTGTCGCATTTAGGTATTTATCTTTATGTTAATACATAATACAAACTTTTCATAAAAATATTAGTACATATGTATTTATTATCCACTTAAAGTACATACAAACATTTTCGAAAAAAATCACCATATGTATATAGAAATAAATGCAGCACTTTCAATTTTTGTATTTTTTCGAATTGAGAAAGTCTCCACAAAAAAAAAACAAATAAATACTAAACACATGCCAAGATACTTACTTAAAATGAAATGTATTTCGTACATATTTACAAAACATAACTTATTTTGACACATGTCTATTCAAACAGTAGCAGAAGCTCTAAAATGCAATGTAGTTACAATATATTAGACATTCATAGCACAAAGACGTTAAAAACAAATTAAATCTACTATAGTAATAGCCAGTATACAAACTTAAACTGAAGAAAACGAACTTAATATTATTTTCTTTCAATATTATTGGTTCCAATGATATATTAAATTGTCTATTAAAATATTACAATTAAAGCGTCTAATGCACATACTACGTAAAATTTTATATATTATTTTTTATTTTGTTTTATTTTATTTTTTTGGTTTATTTTTATTTATCAATACTTAAATTTAAAAAACTATCACTTCTAACTCTTTTATGTATGACTTTGTTCTCGATTTAGAGTATTATTTTGAGTCCAGTTGGTTATTTATAAAGCAAAATACGTTACTAATTAAATTTTTTATCACTTTATCAGGTGCGAATCCACGGGGGGATCCCTTTTTCATAAAAAATCACTTCACCACACATTTTATTTTGACATATATCCAAAATAAAATGTGTGGTGAAGTGATATCCAGAAAAAGTCCAGCAGTTTAGATTAGTGCGTGAAAGTGTTATGTGTACTACAAATTTGTTAATGTTTGGTCTCTATTTGAAGGTCCCCCTTACTTGAGCGTTTATAACTTACTTAAAATAACTACTATTATAATGAAATTTGACAAAACCTTTTGTATAAATATAAATTCTTCCGTCAACTTTTATCAAGATCTTTCGCGTTTTGGCTTTATATGTATAATATGATTATAATAAAAGTTTATATAATATTAGTAGTAAAAATAAAAATGTATTTTAATTGTATTTTTCTACAGTTTTGTACTGGATTTTGAAATTTATAAATCCACAAAAGTACAAAATACAACTTATGAACTTTTGCCTTTTTATCACTATACTAAATATTTGGAAAAAATAAATATTTGTAAATAAATTTTTATATAATTTTTCAGAATGTCAGCTTTAAAGAGTTTTGCAAAATTATTTTTTTTTATAATTTTCTAAATGTTGTTTTTATTCTCAGTTCCAGAAGTCGTTTTAAAAACACGTAAGAAATTATAGTCTGACGGGGCCAACCATAAAATACCCTATAACAGTTAAGAGAATATAATGTGATTTATTTTTTATAACAAAGTATTTAAATTAAATGCCTTTGATATATTTAAGCAATTTTCCAAAATAGGCTTTATATCGGGACTAGGGAAAATGTGGACCGATAAAATATGCAAACGGTATTTGGGAATACAGTAGTACTGCATATCAAAGAGAGAGAGAGAGAGGGGAGCAGAGCAATAACATATAATATTGTAAGAAGAACACAAGTTGACAGTGAAACGATCTGAAAACTTAGTTTCTAAATTAAACGAACACGATTAGTTACTTTTTATAACTTAAATTTATTTCATGGTTATATAACGACGAAAGAACTTGGTTCATTTTATGTAAATCTCAATGTGTTATTGTATTAAGAAATATGTATTACTTAATGTACATATTTCCTTTATATGTAAAATTTTGTTTTGTATGAATGTTTTTATGTACGTGCACCACCCACCGCTTTGTACATAACAACAAACATATTAAAGTGATTTCATTCATTTAGTTCCGGATGTCATTTCTATCATCGTACGTGTACATGTTTTTGAATACATATTCTTATATCATATATAAGGATGTATTACAAGAATGATGATGATGTATATATTTGGTAAAAATTGCTTTTTCTTTATGAAAAAAATTGTCAAGTCACATGAAATGAAAGTAAAAATAAACCACATATACACTTTTGATTAAATGCGAAACAGATGTTTCATGTATTATTAAAATCGTTTTCATTTAAATTATCATTTGGTTAGTTGTTAGTTCAACTAAACACACAGAAAATTAAAAAACTTGCAGGACAAAGTTTGTGAATTTAAAAATGTGTAGTATTTAGTAAAGAAAGAATATGATCACGCATTATTTGTTTTAGAAGAAGAAGTGAAAAAAACGAATTTAGTTAAAAATATTTATCAATACCCTATATAAAAGAGTCGCGTTACTAACTGACAGATTCATCAACCTAAAATCATAAAATTTTTAAAATATCTAACAAAAATGTTTCCCCTTTTTTGTCCATGATCGGTTAACAGGTTTTATTAATTATCTAACCCAATATTACAAGAATATATTCAAATTTACATGCATCAACTCTTAAAATAGGCATATGTTGGGTTCATTTTTTAAATTCGTAATTTTTAGGGGTGAAAATGTGTAAAAATGGTACCTTTTTGGCACTTTTATACTTTTAAACTAATTGTTTAATTTCTGTAAGATTTTTAGGCCTTATGCAAAAACTTTTACTAAAGTTACTACACACATTTTGTTAACTTAAGAAGCGTTTTTCCAAAATTATGAGATACCTGTTTTTTTTTTTTTTTTTGTATTTTCGGTACTTTTTTAGAACATTAATGTTCTCATCATATTTAATAAAAACCGACCCCTAACAAGATCTTTATATTTGTATTTACATGGGAGTCTATAGATTTTGTCAATCCGTTTAAAAACATCAAAATATTAGACGCAGGACCACAAAAGTATATATTAAGGGTGTTGTTAAAATCTAAGATGAGCTAGCCATGTCCGTCTATCTATCTTTTTGTTGAAGGTACAAGGGAGTCTGAATAATAGATATATACGAAAAATTACACAGGTATTACCTATAGCAAATTTTTTTACACTTATTTAAAGTAGTATATAAAAATCCGTTCATTCCTTACTCATAATAACTCTTTTTAATGGAAATTAATTTATACAAAATAGCAAAAACTCTAACATTTCCTACTTAGGTATAAAAAAATAAAAATAATAAAAGCAGCATTTAACTAAAAGTCATTTCACTTAAGTCAATATTAACTTTAGCACAAGTTATATTACAACTATAACTTTTTCAGTTTATTTCAGGTGAATAATACTTATTTGTTTTCTTTGGGTTTTCTTCTTTTGTTTTCAACTTTTACATTCTTCATAAATACTTTACATTTTTTACAAAATTGCTTTTAACATAATTGCAATAATTCCCATATGATATCTGTATGCTCTCAATGTGGCACAAAAATTGTACGTCGATGTTTTTGTTTGTTTTTTGTACTTCGTATTTATAGAAAAATGTTGTGCTAATAAATTTATTTTTTTTAATGAACATTTACATTCTTAAACAGGTTTACAAGTATAGCAAAATAATACACAATATTCGAATACATTATAGATCGCTCATTTAATTTTCAAACTATTTTTAAATTTCGAGAGTTCGTAGTAAGGCCAGCATAATAATGATATCCTATCACACCTATTATAATAAGAAGTGTCCAAAACTGTAGATTGTGCGAAAGGGTTTTATCATATTCAGTACAAACTATATTATCTAGAAAAGTTAAAAACATTTACATTTATCAAAGGTATATAAACTGAATTTTAATTTCAAAAACTTTATTATAAACCTTTGATAAAGGTTTATGAACAATTACGCTATTCGCTTGAACTCAAATCTTATACGCGTGAGTTTTAGACACCAATGAACAAAATAAGATTCATGCAATGAAAATCAATACTGCAGGTGGCCGTCTATACGTCTTTATACTTTTGGCTGAAAAATTGATATGTGTATAGTATGACATACATAAATATTAAGATGTTCTCGAAAATTTATTAAATTAAAAAAAATATTAGAAAATCCATTTTATATTAAGAAAAAGATTAAAAACTTCGCCAATTGCATATATCTCAATATATATCAATATCATATATGTCATTATAGCGACCACAGCTTCTACTTTCTAGATCCGTTGAGAAACATAAAATCTGTTCGATTCAACTATGTTAAAGACCTGTAAGTGTCTTAATGTCGAAAACCGGTTTTTTGAGACCTATTCTGATCGATTAAAAGATATTCTAACATGTAATTTTTAAAAAGACAATTCCTCTTTTTTAAGGAGATTTTAAAAACGACCATCGCAAACTCTGGTTTCATTAATTAAAAAAAATCGCATTTCATTTAAGCATTTCAAACAAAAACCATAGAAATTTTCATGTGTGTCTAAATGTTTAACAACATACACCATAAATTTGCAACATATTTAACATACCAACACATATTGACATAAACAAACATGATTGTGAAAGCATATATGCATAGGCAAGTCTTACCACTCGCTTGCCTTAAAGTTTAGCAAAATTATTTGCCTATTTGGATGATTATTTGAGTTATATTTTATATGTACATATATATTTTATCATTTGTTGTCTATCAACTCATTTAATTTGTTGTATATATCGTTACTTGAAATGCAAAAGAGTAACAAAAAATTTACTGTAGAAAAAAAATTTTACAATAAAAAACTAAATAAAAAAAGTACTTAGTTGGATATGGCCGACCACAAAAAAATACTATAGGACAAAAATAAATACGTGGGATCTAGTAGAATAAGAATACATTTTTTAAATTTGCCAAACGTCTCTAAAATCTTGTGATATAAGTAAAAAACAGTTTTTCGTACCTTTAAACATTTATAAGTCAGTAACATAGTTGAATCTGAACCGATTTTCAACGGATTTAAAAGAAGAAGCTTAGGTCTTTATAATGACAGATGTTCAATTTATCTATGGAAATATGAGTGAATTTCATCAGCAAACATATTTTGATTTTAGTTCTGTACCGTCTTCCACGTTTGGAGATATTTTACAAACTATTTTATATAGGAACCCTCAGTATTATTCATACTTTTATAAAACTAAATTTTACTGTATCAGTTGACGATATGTATATTTCAACAAATGTTTGCATTTTGTTAAATGTTAATATATCTGTCTGATTCTCTGTTAGCCGGTCTTTCTATTTAAAAGTCATTTAATATGTATTTGTGATGAACATATTTAGTATTTAGATTTTAACATTATTTTTCTCATTCAGTATTTGTCAAAGCCAAAAGCTGTATTTTCTTTGACTTATTTTTCCTTTCAATTTTTATTTTTTTAACGTTTTAATACAAACAGACAGCATTAATATGTATATAAATTGTAAATAAAGCTAGCTATAGAATAAGTAAGGAATTTCATCAAACAAATTAAAATTTATTCAAATATATAATGGAATGATTCTAAAGGAGAGAAATTATATGATTACTGTCAAAGTTGAAATGTAATTGCAGAAAAATTTTACTTTACTTTTTTATGGAAGTTTTCTGAAAAAATGTTGAGGTCACAACACTACATGGCTAAAGTTATGTAATTATTTTTGCCCGTCTCTTATACACATATTTTAAAGTATTTTTACCTTTCAAATATATCGCATTTATTTAGCAGTTGCTTTTGTAAAGTGTTAATATACTCCCAGTTTTAATTAGTTTATAAAATAGTTTGAAATGTTTTAAAAGAAATTATTTATTTATTTTTTTAATTTTTACCAGAGTTTTAACACATTTGGTATTTATAGTGAGACTCTAAAATATGTATATAATACTGCAAGTAAAATTTTTAGTGGATCGAGATTTCGATCCACTTGATTCTATAAACTATGTTTATGTGTTTCGGCTTTTTTATGTCTTTTCGAAAGTAAGAGGATTTTGGTTCCTATAAAAAAAGTTATTATACTCAATTATCGACCGGTTGTGTCCCATT
This sequence comes from Lucilia cuprina, assembly GCF_022045245.1. Taxonomy (NCBI): domain Eukaryota; kingdom Metazoa; phylum Arthropoda; class Insecta; order Diptera; family Calliphoridae; genus Lucilia; species Lucilia cuprina. Next base: position 23,333,315 of record NC_060952.1, read on the forward strand.
CATTGACATATTGTTATCTTAATTTTTCTGTGGATGGTAGGTTAAATTCTGGACCTATGTCTAGAATGTATCCATTTTTTGATACATAATTAATATATTTATTATTATTTAATCTGTATTCCCGAGGGCTATTCTAATAAAATTTCAGCTGTCTAACTTCTTTCGTTTCGCCCCTAGAATTAAATAAGGATCCAGAATACAACACTTTTGTATAAAAAAAAATATTTCGAAGTGTTACAAAGCCAATATACTTCCCATCTTTGTTGATGGTAGCTATAAAAACAGTTTTAACCGAATTATATATGAATTGACAAAAATCTTTTCAATGGCTTAGAATATAACACTGAATCTATTAATATACTCAAAGCTTGGCACATAATAATAACTCTGCCTATATAAGCTGGTGCCGATTATGATAAAATAAATTATATTAAATTCATGATGTTCTTAATATATTCATGATGTTCTAACAATTAGAGGAACTTAAAACCAAATTTTAATGTCGAAGTATTCTTTTATAATTTATTCATATCCCCAACCATATTAGACATAATTCTCATGACCAGGACATCAAAAACTTCTTAATATATATTACTCAATATTTTATACCAACATAAATAAATTCACTTCGATGTTTAGGAAAAAAATGCCGGAAATAAACAAATTTTTAATGAAGTGATGATTTGTGTTAATAAACCTTTAACAAAATGTAAAAAAAATTAACAAACATAAAAATTGAAAGGAAAAATATAAATTAGTTCCACTAGGAATAACAAAATTGATATAAGTTAAAACAACACAGACACACATTTTACAAATACAACCACACTAAGTTCATAATAATAAATTACAGGGCATTAAGTTAAATTGCAAAAAAAGGAAAAAAAGACGCACACCAAAATCAAATAACAAGTGACTGAAGAAAAGCCTATACTATATTGAACAACAGATACTTTTGCAAAAAAAAAACACAAAGATCAAGCACTTCCTAAGGACAATATATTCGTAATGCTGGTATACACTTCAAGTTATTTCTTTAACTTCTTTAGCATTTCATTATTTAAGTTGACATTGGGGAATTTGTAGCGAATATACAATCAACAGGATGAATATGATGAGAATATAAAGAGTGTTTTAAGAGGATAAAAGGGTATGAGAGTGGGGCATGGTGAGAGTGAAAAATAAGATGTAAATAAATAAAATCACATGCCATCTTTGTCGTTTAAGAAAATTGTTGTTGTTGTTGTGTTTGTAGTTCTAATAAACAACAATCTTGGTAAAGTACTTTAGTGAATTGTGCACCGTACAGTGATAAAAATGTAAAGAATATTTTAAACATCAATTGTAACATGTTAACAATTATTGCTAATTGTGAAAGATGATTGATATTAAAAACTTTAGATCTTTAGCAATAACGTTAAGAGTCAATAGAAAGATTCATTAATCAATTATCATTCTATGAAGGGTTTCTTTGCCTGAAACCTAAGAAAAGTTATTTTCGTAGATTTTATAGCTCTAATTCGAACATTTGATCTTATTTCAAAAAGTCTGGCTATGATTTAAATGAAATAAATTATACCCACAAAGAACCAATACCTAAAATTGAAGAAAAACATTTAATATTTGATTATATACCCCCTTATTCATAAACAGCAGTTTATTTTATAAAAGGTTTACAAAACAAAATTTCCATACGAAATTTGATTTATAAATCGTTTATAGAGATAAAATTTGTTTATGAATATGGGAGTTAATATTAAAATGATTTGGACAACTGTTTGTATGAGTAATAGTTAATTTTAATTATTATGTATTCGACTTTACTTCATTTCGGCAATGCACAGTAAAGGGATAAATCAAATATTTTTTACGATTTTAATAAAATTTTAAGAGAAGAAATATTAATAAATTTTGTATCTCGAAAAAATATTAGGGCGACTTTTTATATACACAATAAAAGGCATCATTCCGTTTTTAATTATATCCGTCCACCTGTCCGTGAAAAGCAATAAAACTGAAAAAATTCCCGAAATTTTAGCTCCTTATCAAGGTATGTATATCATTTAATCTTTAAAATGTATCTTTTTATATGTAATTTAAAATTGTAACAGGAAGTAATTGCAAATTTCAACGAGATTCGCCATTAAAGTATTCTTTAGTAATTCAAAAAGCAAACAGAAATCGTTGTTACCTGAGTTTCAATAAATCTTAGTTATTTTATAGTAAATTGTTGATTTTTTACTTCACATCACAATCTAAGGTTTTTTTTTGTATTATATAGATTTTTTATGGATTCTCATTTTTTTCTGCCGGTGTATAAGAATTTTTATTGTTCTTGCTCTCTTTCTCTCTTATAGGCATTTTTCGCTTTTAATGCCATTTACTATATATACAGTAATCAATCATCAATTACCGTTAAATCCATCAGGAATTATGCGTTAAATTGATTGAATGTCTGTATACCAAGTACATTTACCATACACTCTCACTGATTCTAACTGACACCCACACATGCATACGCATTTATACATGTTTACAAATACTTATGCATAGAAAGCCAGGCTGTCAGGGTGGCAGACAAATAGTCAATGGTGTTTGTGTTTATGTTTATATTTTTAAGCAAATGACGTCTGTTGCGATTTATTTACAACAACGCGCAACAGTATATTGTTCTATGGGGAAAGTGTTCTAGAGCATTAAAAGCCAAAAGGGGAAAAAGGAAATGAAAACACGAGGGTAAAAAATAAAACAACATTAGAGTGTATTAGAAAAATTCACATTATTCTACACTCACTTTAAGTGTTTGTTCTGTGTGCAGCTGATGTTTATTTCAAGTTATTTTTGCTACACAGAATTGTAAATCAGCATGTTTGCTTAAGCTGGCATTTGAAGCTCTGTAGTGTTTGTGTCTAAGTATGGTGTATATTAGAGATATCCACAATATAGATTTTCTTTGGATCTGTTTTATTTTCTTCATATTTTGTGTATAAATAAAAATCAAAGGTATATATAATCTTACTAAATGTTCTTTCGTGTTAATGAAAAGAATAGAAAAAAATTATTTTAATGTTACTATATGTAAAGAAATCAAATTAATGAAACTGATTTTGAGCATTTCTAATATATATGTTTGTATGTACATGTGTAGGTATTCAAGTGTGTGGCGCTGGCATTTATATTGTGGTATTGCTGATGGAGTTTATTTCGTTGCTTTAATCATGTTAGCTATAGCTGCTTTACGATTCTGTTCATCATTTACACACTTAAAGATTGATATGATTTGTTATAGTCTGACTGATTGTCAGTTATTCAGTTAGAAAGAAAAATAAGAATAAAAAATTATTTTATAAATAAATATTAAGCGAATAAAGAGTTATATAATAAAATAAAAGAAATACAAATAACGGCGCTAATCTTTGTTATAACACATCTTAATATATTTTATTAAAAAATCAAAAGATTTTATATTTTTCTTAATTAATCATTAATTAATAAAAAAACACACATAAATGCAGTGGTTCTTATGTACCATTCGATTTTTTTATAGTTTATATAGTACGAAATTATTTAAAATTTTTTTTTTTATCACTTAGTATGCTTCTTTCTAAAAGCAAAATATGTGAAAACTAGCCATATTTGAAGTTTTAATGATAGTTAGCTAGTGTGAAAATAGGTTGTACATATTTACATCAAATGTAAAGAAATACACCTAGATCTCTATCGGACTTATTGTGTACTCCTTAACCAGTACCACAGTCGTTTTCTAATATAAACATTTTATATTTAAATCGTTGCTTTATGTTTCTAGTAGCAATACCGTAAAATAAAGCAAAAACAAGAATATATTTAAAATAAAATAAATTTAACATAACATTCAATACAAGCAAGAACAAAGATCTCTCTACCAGGTTACATTATGATCAAGCTGTAATCACATAATAACATTGAGGAATTTTATTTTAAATTTAAACGATTTTCCTTAGTCACCGGGTGGTGCACCCTTTACCTGTAAACAAAATATTATCTAAATAGGTGACTACGGAAAAATCTTTTAGATTTCAAATGGAATTCATGTAATACAGAAATTGAGTTTATTACCAATATAATACAATTCAACAATCTTGCAAATTGTTTTTCTTTTAATCGCACTGCTTAACAAAATACTGATGGCAAATCAGTATTTTTAAAAAATCAGGTCTCGTGAAATCATTAAAATCATTCCCTATTTCCAAAAACTATAACTGGCTTTAAATTGATTTTGTTTTAATATAGCAATTATACACAAATAAAATTGCCTTAAAACATAAACATGTTGGAATTATTTTAAAATTAAAGAAATTTAAGAAGTTTAACCTAAAAAGAAACATTGATATAAAAACTAACAATTTAATTTATATCTACCATACTCAACATAATGCAGACATGTGTATTGATAAGTTTGTATATTATGGTTGTCCCGTTTATATATAGAATAAATAATGTTGCCACCAAAAATTAAAGTTCATTTTATTATAAGATGTAGTTTCACAAAATTTGGTGAGCTAAAACAAAGGATGCAATTGTAGTTTTTGGTCTTTTAGTGGAGCTTTATTAAATTTCAGCGAAAAGTATTCTTTATTTTTCGAAATTCAATCTTAATAAAATGTTGGTTATATTTTAAACCAATTTTCATCTCAAATATTTCTTATTTATATAAACATCATTTAGGCAAGCTCTACCACAAATACATTTTTATGTGAAGTATTTTGCAACATCTTTCAATCGTGTTCGACAACAAATACATACCATTTTGAATTTTATGTTAATAAAATCGTAATTTTTGACATTAGAGTTCTAAAAATTTGCGATAGCATGTATTTTAATGCAGAAACTATTTTCAATAAAAAAGTTGATTTTATTTTTTTTAGTTATGCCTTTTTGCATTTCAGGTGACGATACATTTTTAGTAAAATTGTATAAGTGTTTCACTTAAAATGAAATATTTATTTCATTATAAAATTTTAATTTTTCGCGGGAACATCAGCAATATAAATTTTGGGTTCAACCTATTGTAAATAAGTACATATCGTCATATGAAATCCAAAAAGCCCTAAGTTACAAAAAAATCAAAATCGACTTTTTATTGATTGATTTGCACCGTATCAAAACACATGTTCATGATAAATTGGAAATCAACAATTGAAATCAACGTTCCTATCAAAGAAATTCAGAAAAAAACAAATTCTTAAGGGAGTTAGTTTCAAATCTCCGTAAGTAAAATGAAAACCGCAAATTTTAAGGTTTTCGTTTTACTTTCGAAATTTCGTTTATTTCAAATTATTTCGTTTATTTCAAATTATTTCGTTTATTGTCAAATTATTATTTCAAATAATAATTTGTCAATAAGAAATAAGCACAACTTGAGAAAATGTTGAACATTTTTGGTTTATTTATCATTTTATCAATTTTTTCAATGTGAGATAGGGCTTTTTGGATTTCATATGACGATATGTATATGTACTTTTTATACTTTTATATATTTATATTTAACATCAACACAAATGAGGCGCATATTGATTTTGTCATTCCGTTGGTAATACAATACACATATATTTTGTGTCCTTAATAAATTCCAAGACTAGCCAAGTCCGTCCTTTTGTCTGCTGAAACACGACAGGGTCTTAATGGAATGAGTTAGGGAGTGTTCTTAACTCTAATTTCCGGCTAAAAAGCTAATATAGCATTGGAATTCTCATAAACAAGATCGGTACAAAGAAAAATCAAAAGACAAAAATTTTATGAGAATTGTCATCCTTTATACAGAAAATCTGTTCATAGTTAGAAAATTTGAAAAAAAATTAAAATCTATTTGACTAAAGCCGTATTCCACACATCACCCTCATGTGATTTGATAGTGTATATATTATTCGACATAAACGAATATATCTATTTTACTTGTTATTTTCTACAAAGTCATACATTCATTCATCCATTTTCTCATTCAACTCTTTTGTAATCAGTAACAATACACACGAATTTAAACGTATCCTTGACAAGGACACGTGTTAAAGAAACTCTATTAGTGTTAACAAACAAAAACAGGTACATGATTATTCTTTTTATTTTGCCATGATTTTGTTCGAAATGTGAAATACATTTTATTGCTTTTTATGTTCGATAAACGTAAATTATTTCATTTTTATTGAATCAAATAGAAGTCAAGGTAATATTTAGTCGCATGAGCACAAAAGAAATGATGTATGCATATGTATTTCAATACCAATGTCTCTTTGCAATTGACATTTAATGCTGTGTAATTGATGAGAATTTTCTTTATTTATTTATAGATAGATATTATTATTTTTTATTCTTCAATGTAAATATTATTTTTTCATGATTTACTGTTTTTATTTTGTATTATAAAAAATAAAATTTCAGAATTTTTAAAGGTTAATTATGCATACAAATAAATGTGCATTTAAGTTGACATTTAAAACATATTTGCAGCAATCACTAAACTGTTTATTATTAAATAATACATAATAAATACATAGAAATAGCGTGAGAATGATGTATTCAAAATGAAAGTATCATTTCGTCGAAGTTACAAAACATTTAGTTTTAAAAATAACTAGTTGATTTGTTTTTATTCTAAGAACTAACAGGGTGTATTTTAGTTTATATATTATTTCTTTTATAACCTAAATTTATACAAAATTTATTCGAAAATTTCATACAAAATTCGTGGTATAAACCTATGATGAATGTTTATAAATAAATCCTAATCTTCATTTTTTAAGAACAGAAAAACAACTATTTATGTTCTATGTTTGTTTAATTAAACACTTAAAAATACTAACAAAATAAAGATTTATTTTACTATGCAACAACATAAATATTAAATTATTCTCATTCAAAATAATTTATTTTGTAAAGAATTTTGATGAAGCAATAATGAACGGGCTATATCTTATAAACACAACATCGTTAGTACTAAATTTAAAGCAGATTTAAGGCAATTAGTGGCCAAGCTGTATAGAATTTAAAAACTGTAATTAATTTCTAATTTTTTTGAAAAGTTGGGTCGAAATCGGAATATATTGGGTTTTTACGCATTAATTATGAAATATATATATGAATAATTAATTAAAAAGGACTCTATTGCCAAGTATTTATTTATATTTCTATGCGTCAAAGTTTTTTAATTACAATAATAAAAAATCACATTAGAAATAGTTTAAACTTTAAAATGCAATATTTCCCGAGTGTCTTTTTGAAAGTTGTATTTGTAAAAAACCATTTATAGAAAAACCATTGGTATCCAAAAACTGTAAATTTATTTGTAAAATATTTGTAATTACTTCCTTTCCATTTTAAATAATTCAGTAAATGTAAATCGAAAAAATAAAAAACGAACCTCGTAACCTTTTCTAAATTACTGTGTCAGTTATGAAAAACCATCCCGTGGACAGAACCTTTCAAATGGCAATAGTGCACTTAAATGCAATATAGACGAGAAAAATTAAAAACAGTTTTTTTTGAAAAGGTCTTCAGTTCCATAACTGTGATTTAAAATCTTGATCTCTGGAATCATATCGAAATGGGCCTCAGAAACTTTATTTTAATAAAATAATAAGGGTTTTCATTTAAACTTTCAAAACTCTCGTAAACTATGCAAACTGTGCATGTTTCCATCCTCGCAATTGAATTGTATGAAAATTGATTTGCACAACCCTTATAAGTTTGAGCGACTATTTAGACTGGTAAACTTGAGCAAACACATTGTGCATTTAATAAATCTGTTCACTTATTGTTCACTTTTGAATTTATGGACTAGAATTTTCATATTTTTAACATATTTTGTACAATTTTTTGTTAAAATACTTTATTTTTTATTTTTTGATTTCGTTAGACATTGCTGTAAAATGTTTATAAATATTGTAAATGAACAGAATTTGAACAGGGGTTTCATGAAACAAGTCAAATAAACTTGCCCACTTGCACAAATGTGAAACTTAAGCGTTTAAATGAAAACCCTTAATATTAAATTATAAAATACTTAATTAAAAAATTGACAATATTTTATTTTTCTCAAATTATGCTGTTCACATTAATACGCAGCGATTGAGAGGTGTTCATTAAGAGGCTGTTCCTCGGAGTACTCTTATACAGATGTACGTATATTACGGTTTCTATTAAACTTGACATAGGTTAACTTTGAATCCTTATAAAAATTTGTGGATAAATGTTGACTCCTAAACTATGTTTTTTTTTTCAACTCCTGGCCTGTTACACTATTAACTCACTGAAAACATCTAATTCAAAAAATTTTTAATATAAAATTTTTGTTTATGGCGATAAGAAATGAAAAAATATTGAAATTTTAAATACTGAACTTACGTGAAATAGAACAAAAAATCTTTCTGAAAAAATAATCAATAAAAACTAACTTATTACAACAAAGAAAAAATATGATATTTTTACTGTTACGAGTTGCAAAACTCCAGCGACCGTTTGCGTACTTAAGCAGTAACAACATAACATTAAAAATAGAAAAAAAAGGTTGAACTATTATCCTTTCAGTCAGTTTTGCGTTTGTGAGGGTGTAGAACAGGGACGGCTAATATAATTTTAAAATTGCATTAATAAGTGTACTTTTTAGATTACGAATAGTTTGTAGAATAGAATGTATACTAGTCTAAAGACTATATAATACTTTATACAATAATCCAGCTGCTGATTCAGCTCGAGCGTTTGTAAGGGGACATTTTGTTTTCTTTATTTAATTTCCTATTTTTTTCCTCATTTTTGTATTTTGTTTGACAATTTTTTGATTGTTGGAGGGTTTACCACGTCCCCCTCCCCCGTGGATCCACGCCCGCACTAATCGTTAAAGCAGTCTAAAACCAAAGTACCTTTACATTTACACTGAGAAACTTTTGATTTAGCAACTACTTATTAATTGCATTGATTTGTTTTCGAATGAGAAGAATAACAAAACAAATTTTCGAGTACAGGAGAGAGATGACTCATATATTTTCTCTTTTCTCTCTCAAATATAAAATGGTATATTTATTGCTTTACTCTAATGACTATCCTAGGGTATAGTCCGAATACTAGACCAACAATTCTACACAGATTGCTGCCTTCTGATTGTAAACTCTTACAGGTTTCTTTCAAATATAAGAAAATTAATGATTAAACATTTTACTAAAAAAGAAAAATTTTACCAAAATTTTTCCAACCCAGATGTGTAATATTTAATGATTTTTATCCGATATATATCTTTTTTTTAGTTTTACTCTCTTATATTGGAGTATGTCGGTAAATGCCAACAATGTGTTTTTTCTTGTTGTAAAGAGACTTTTGCAGTTTTTCACATTTTATTTACTATTTTTTTGTGTTTTTAGCAACTTGTTAAAAAAGCTTTGATTTAAATCACATTTTTTATGTTTAGTGATGTGTGAACATTCTACTCCTTGTTTTTAAAACTTATTTTTAACCCTACATCAAGTATTTTGGAACCAATTTAAAGGCATATGATTTAACCACATACCGCTGACTTTCCGAAAATGTTTTAAGACTATTTGGTATATTGACCTCCTTAGACTCAATACCAATGGAAATTAAGCTAAAATTCAACATAAAAGTTTTACCAAATAACATTGTATATGACTATACTTAAAACTTATCGTATAGGTTATCATATGGTCGTTAATACTCGACTATACTTTTTTACTCATTTTATTTTTATTTTCCCTTTTCGAAGAAGTGTATTTTTCTTCTTTACTTAATGAAAGGGTTTTTGTAAACATTGATTTACAATGTAATCAATATAAAAATGTTTTACATTTCTTTGAGCTGCTTGTAATTTGGTGAAATAAAATTTCAGGAAAATGTAATACAATTTTGATTGATTTCTTATGACTGCACTATTATGTGTGTGGTTGTGACTTAAATACTAAATAGGCTTTAAGAGGAGGAAATTGTGGGAAGTAAAAGTTAAAATATTAGTATCGGTAAAAAAGTATACTTAGATACTTAAATCGATCAAAATCAATAGCATGATTGATGTTACGTCTAGAGTGTAAGTTTGAAACTTATTTTGTTTATGGAACTGTTTTTAAAATAAACAATAAAAATGATTTAATGTAACTTTTGATGTAACTTTAGTATGGAATAATAATTTCTAAAGTCGTGTTTGCTTTGGGAAGAAAATTATTATTATACTTGCATTCGCTAATTGTACAATAGAAATTCTAGTCACAAATACTAGGAAATTTAAAAAGAGTACCCAGTAAAGTTATATATAATTCGATAAAATATTTTTATGATTTCTTTAGTAGTTATTTATTTAAATCAATTTAAAATAACATGTTAAATATATGTCTATCGCAAGTGTATGCATGAACAATTTCATGAAAAATGCTAAATAATTATATAATTTAAAATATTAGTATTTGCAACAAATAAAATTTTTAAGAATTTTTTTTATTGTATTTATTTTATTTTATTGTATTTAATTAAAAAAAAAACAGGAAATTAAAATTTGTATTAATTGAATAAGTGCTTCAAATACCTACAACAATTCTCTTTAAAGCAAAGCTTACATGAAAGCATTGTCCACGGTCAACCAGAGGATACCCTACAGATGTTATGACTGTATAATGTGATTTATTTTCTTATTATTTTATAATTATTTTGACGTTAAATCAAAATAAAATTTGTATATTTCTACCCAGGAACTTGATAACGGCTTGAAGTTGTAACCACTTATTTATTAACATACTTTGATTATATAGAAGTACTTAAATAACATGTTATAAGAAATGTTTTGTATGAATAATTTCAAATTCTTACACGATTGTCTGATTTTTCTAATTACTTGTTAGCGATTGTTGTTGAAGTGCCTGCATCCAATGACATTACAATGTTAAAATAATGACTTTAAGTGCTATTGTTTAAGCAAATTTTAGCATTTTAACAACAAATTATATTGTTATATTTTAGATTTTTTATAAACATTGGCAGAAAAAAGGAAAAACTAAATTTCATCACCCAATTATCGAAAAAACTGTCCCTGGTACATGAAACAAAAGAGGTATTCCAGAATTTCTTTAAAAGTTGTTTAAATGAATTTTTCGTTCTTCCTAGCAAAAAAATTTGGATGACAAAAATGTTGAGGGATCGTCAACGTCGATGTACAGATTACCTCCCTAAAATATTGGTCCAACACCCACCTTTAAGTATACCAATTTCCTCAGAATACCAATATGTCCGTATGTCCGTCCGTCTGTGTGTCTTTAAGTTTTGTGCGCACGCTATATTTCGCAAAATTATTTGATGAAATGTGGCACATACTATTCTATAGACTCAAGGATGAAATTGGTCCATTATTTCACCTAGCTCCTATACACCTATAACCACAAGCTTTTATTATAAAATATAATCAACAACTCACTGGTGTAGGGTATGATATGGTCGACCATGCCCGACTATACATTCTTACTTGTTTTTAAAACTTCGAATTATATTTTGTGGATGGGATGAAAATCTAAAATCTACTAAATAGTCTTAAGAAAATTATTCTAAGACAATAAGGAATAAATAGTGCGTCAACGTAAATTCTTATAATTTTCAACAAATCTCTAATAGTCAAATTCAATTAAATACTTTAATGAATATTGTACAGCAATGAAAAACTCATTCAAGTCATTAATAACATTGTAATGCTAAAATTATGCAAACATTAAATAAAAACAATTCAATATCAGTGGAACCCATGCACTTACTACTTATTTTGTATGTTTTCCATGCTTATGTGAAAGTTGCACTAAATTTTTAAAAACGTTCTCAAGGATTTCATTTGCCTATAGATAAATCATGCTGTAAAAGCAATACACTAACACACAACTGCTGCATAAATGTTTAATGTGTTTTTGTTCTAATATTTAACACTTAAAGTGTCATCGTTTGTGGTTTCTAGCTACAAATGGCGCCACCATTATATTCTTCCTATGTTACTATGAAAATTTTGCATCATCATTGCTCATGTAGTTGCAATTTGATATTTGCTTTTTATTTCAGCCTTTTGGGTTGTTATTTCCGTTGACAATGCAGACATTCATATTATTATTTATGATTTTATGAAATAAAAAATTCTTAAAATTTCATGACCATGAAAAACATTGCTGAGCAAAATGTCATATTTTACATGTACAATTGTTAACGCATCAGGTCATATTGTGATTTATGATAATGTTAAAATAAGTTTTATTTGTCAAGCAATGACTATTTGTATTAATTTTAGTAAGCAAAAATGTTTACTTGCTACTGATCTATTGTTAAATAGTTTCATCAATAATATAAACATTTTATTTACACAAAGTGGTTGTATATCTTATAACTATAACGATAACAAGATTTTCAGAAATTTTACCTATTTAACAATCATTAATTAATGAATAAAATACTAGTACTTGTTGAAATTTTAAACCCCAAACAAAATCAAGTATTTGTTCTCTACACCAACATAGTGCGTTTGTGATGTTGTTTGCAAAGCATACACCCATCTTAAAGTTCACCAACTAAGCAATATAAAATTTCTAAAAATCACACTGCGAGATATTTTAAAAGTCAATCAATAATTAAACATATGCCCTTCAGGAAGTAAACTTAATATATATATAAATATATAAAAATCGTAGCAAATTCGACTGTAGTGGCTATATAAGTCATTCTTTAGAAAATCTATTTGTCGTGAATAAATGACGTCATTATAAGAAATCTATTAATATATTAAATACTGTAAAGTATTGCCTATAATTAAACTGATAAAGAGTTTCTAATTATTAAAAATCGATTTTTTTTATGAAAAACTTAAAATGGCTTTAACTTCTTAAATAATGCTCCAATTGAAAAAATAGTGGAAATCTGTGATCATTCATATTTCCCACTAAAAATCGATTTTTATATGAAAAACTTAAATAACGCTACAATTGAGAAAATAGTAAAAATCACTCATATTTCCCACCAAAAACCGATTTCTATATGAAATATTTAAAATGGCTGTAACTTCTTAAATAACGCTCCAATTGAGAAAATAGTGAAAATCTGTGATCACTCATATTTCCTACCAAAAGTCGAGTTTTATATTAAAAACTTTAAATGACTTTAACTTCTTAAAAAACGCTCCAATTAAGAAAATAGTAAAAACCTATTTCCCACTAAAAATCGATTTCTATATGAAAAACTTAAAATGGCTGTAACTTCTTAAATAACGCCCCAATTGAGAAAATAGTGAAAATCTGAGATGACTCATATTTCCCACCTAAAGTCGATTTTTATATGAAAAACTTAAAATGGCTGTAGTTTCTTAAATAACGCTCTAATTGAGAAAATAGTGAAAATCTGTGATCACTCATATTTCCCACTAAAAATCTATTTTCATATGAAAAACATAATATGGCTGTAACTTCTTAAATAACGCTCCAATTAAGAAAGTAGTGAAAATCTGTGATCATTTATATTTCCCACTAAAACTCAATTTCTTAAATAACGCTCTAATTGAGAAAATAGTGAAAATCTGTGATCGATGATATTTCCCACTAAAAATCCATTTTTATATGAAAAACTTAAAATGGCTGTAACTTCTTAAATATCGCTTCAATTAAGAAAATAGTGAAAATCTGTGATCATTTATATTTCCCACTAAAAATCAATTTCTTAAATAACGCTCTAATTGAGAAAATAGTGCAAATATGTGATCACTGATATTTCCCACTAAAAATCCATTTTTATATGAAAAACTTAAAATGGCTGTAACTTCTTAAATAACGCTCCAATTAAGAAAATAGTGAAAATCTGTGATCACTCACATTTCCCACTAAAAATCGAGTTTTATATGAAAAACTTTAAATGGCTGTAACTTCTTAAATAACGCTCCAATTGAGAAAATAGTGAAAATCTGTGATCACTCATATTTCCCACTAAAAATCGATTTCTGTATCAAAAATTTAAAATGGCTGTAGTTCCTAAAATAATGCTCCAATTTAGAAAATAGTAAAAATCTGTGATCACTCATATTTCCCACTAAAAATCGATTTCTATATGAAAAACTTAAAATGGCTGTAGTTCCTTAAATAACGCACTAATTGGGAAAATAATGAAATTCTGTGATCACTAATATTTCCCACTAAAAATCTTTTTTTATATGAAAAACTTAAAATGGGTGTAACTTCTCCATTAACGCTCTAATTAAGAAAATAGTGAAAATCTGTGATCACAAATATTTCCCACTAAAAAATTGAGAAAATAGTGAAAATCTGTGATCACTCATACTTCCCACCAAAAGTCGAGTTTTATATGAAAAACTTAAAATGACTGTAACTTCAAATGGCTGTAACTTCTTAAATAGCGCTCCAATTGAGAAAATAGTAAAAATCTGTGATCACTCATATTTCCCGCTAAAAATCGATCTTTGTATGAAAAACTTAATATGGCTTTAACTTCTTAAATAACTCTACAATTAAGAAAGTAGGGAAAATATGTGATCATTCCCACTAAAAATCGAGTTTTATATGAAAAACTTAAAATGACTGTAACTTCTCAAATAACGCTCCAATTGAGAAAATAGTGAAAATCTGTGATCACTCATATTTTCCACTAAAAATCGATTTTTATATGAAAAACTTAAAATGGCTGTAACTTCTTAAATAACGCTCCAATTGAGAAAATAGTGAAAATCTGTGATCACTCATATTTTCCACTAAAAATCGATTTTTGAATGAAAAACTTAAAATGGCTGTAACTTCTTAAATAACGCTCCAATTGAGAAAATAGTGAAAATATGTGATCACCCATATTTCCCACTAAAAATCGATTTTTATATGAAAAACTTAAAATGGCTGTAACTTCTTAAATAACGCTCCAATTGAGAAAATAGTGAAAATCTGTGATCACTTATATTTTCCACTAAAAATCGATTTTTATATGAAAAACTTAAAATGGCTGTAACTTCTTAAATAATGCTCCAATTGAGAAAATAGTGAAAATCTGTGATCACTCATATTTCCCACTAAAAATCGATTTTTATATGAAAACCTTAATATGGCTGTAACTTCTTAAATAACGCTTCAATTAAGAAAGTAGTAAAAATCTATAATCATTTATATTTCCCACTAAAAATGAATTTCTACATAAAAATATTAAAATGTGTAACTTCTTAAATAACGCTCCAATTTAGAAAATAGTAAAAATCTGTGATCACTAATATTTCCTACTAAAAATCGATTTTTATATGAAAAACTTAAAAAGGCTGTAACTTCTTAAATAACGCTCCAATTGAGAAAATAAAGAAAATCTGTGATCACTAATGCTTCCCACTAAAAATCGATTTTTATATGAAAAATTTAAAGTGGCTGTAATTTCTTAAATAACGGTCCAATTGAGAAAATAGTGAAAATCTGTGATCACTCATATTTCCAACCAAAAGTCGAGTTTTATATGAAAAACTTAAAATGAATGTAACTTCTTAAATAACGCTCCAATTGAGAAAATAGTGAAAATCTGTGATCACTCATATTTTCCACTAAAAATCGATTTTTATATGAAAAACTTAAAATGGCTGTAACTTCTTAAATAACGCTCCAATTGAAAAAATAGTGAAAATCTGTGATCACTCATATTTCCCACCAAAAGTCGAGTTTTATATGAAAAACTTAAAATGGCTGTAACTTCTTAAATAACGCTCCAATTGAGAAAATAGTGAAAATCTGTGATTACTAATATTTCCCACTAAAAATCGATTTTTATATGAAAAACCTAAAATAGCTGTAATATCTTAAATAACGCTCAAATTGAGAAAATAGTGAAAATCTGTGATCACTCATATTTCCCACCAAAAGTCGAGTTTTATATGAAAAATTAAAAAGGCTGTATCTTCTTAAATAACGCTCCAATTGAAAAAATAGTGAAAATCTGTGATCACTCATATTTCCCACTAAAAATCGATTTCTATATGAAAAAATTAAAATGGCTGTAAATTCTTAAATAACGCTCCAATTGAGAAAATAGTAAAAATATGTGATCACTAATGCTTCCCACTAAAAATCGATTTTTATATGAAAAATTTAAAATGGTTGTAACTTCTTAAATAACGCTCCAATTGAGAAAATAGTGAAAATCTGTGATCACTCATATTTCCAACCAAAAGTCGAGTTTTATATGAAAAACTTAAAATTACTGTAACTTCTTAAATAACGCTCCAATTGAAAAAATAGTGAAAATCTGTGATCACTCATATTTCCCACTAAAAATCGATTTTTATATGAAAAATTTAAAATGGCTGTAACTTCTTAAATAACGCTCAAATTGAGAAAATAGTGAAAATCTGTGATCACTAATGTTTTCCACTAAAAATCGATTTTTATATGAAAAAGTTAAAATGGCTGTAACTTCTTAAGTAACGCTCCAATTGAGAAAATAGTGAAAATCTGTGATCACTCATATTTCCCACTAAAAATCGATTTTTATATGAAAACCTTAATATGGCTGTAACTTCTTAAATAACACTTCAATTAAGAAAGTAGTGAAAATCAGTAATCATTTATATTTCCCACTAAAAATCAATTTCTACATAAAAATATTAAAATGTGTAACTTCTTAAATAACGCTCCAATTTAGAAAATAGTAAAAATCTGTGATCACTGATATTTTCCACTAAAAATCGATTTCTACATGCAAAATTTAAAATGGCTGTATCTTCTTAAATAACGCTCCAATTGAAAAAATAGTGAATATCTGTGATCACTAATATTTCCCACTAAAATCGATTTTTATATGAAAAACTTAACTTCTTAAATAACGTTCCAATTTAGAAAATATTGAAAATCTGTGATCACTCATAAAAATCGATTTTTATATGAAAAATTTTAAATGGCTGTAACTTCTTAAATAACGCTCCAATTGAGAAAATAGTGAAAATCTGTGATCACTCATATTTCCCACCAAAAGTTGAGTTTTATATGAAAAATTGAAATTGACTGTAACTTCTTAAATAACGCTCCAATTGAGAAAATAGTGAAAATCTGTGATCACTCATATTTTCCACTAAAAATCGATTTTTATATGAAAAGCTTAAAATTGCTGTAACTTCTTAAATAAAGCTCCAATTGAGAAAATAGTGAAAATCTGTGATCACTCATATTTTCCACTAATAATCGATTTTTATATGAAAAACTTAAAATTGCTGTAACTTCTTAAATAAAGCTCCAATTGAGAAAATAGTGAAAATCTGTGATCACTCATAAAAATCGATTTTTATATGAAAATTTTAAAATGGCTGTAACTTCTTAAATAACGCTCCAATTGAGAAAATAGTGAAAATCTGTGATCACTCATATTTTCCACTATAAATCGATTTTTATATGAAAAACTTAAAATGGCTGTAACTTCTTAAATAACGCTCCAATTGAGAAAATAGTGAAAATCTGTGATCACTCATATTTCCCACTAAAAATCAATTTCTATATGAAAAACTTAAAATGGCTGTAACTTCTTAAATAACGCTCCAATTGAGAAAATAGTTAAAAATCTGTGATCACTCATATTTCCCACTAAAAATCGATATTTATATGAAAAACTTAATATGGCTGTAACTTCTTAAATAACGTTCCAATTAAGAAAGTAGTGAAGATCTGTAATCATTTATATTTCCTACTAAAAATCAATTTCTATATAAAAATCTTCAAATGTGTAACTTCTTAAATAACGCTCCAATTGAGAAATTAGTGAAAATCTGTGATCACTCATATTTCCCACCAAAAGTCGAGTTTTATATGAAAAACTTAAAATGACTGTAACTTCTTAAATAACGCTCCAATTGAGAAAATAGTGAAAATCTGTGATCACTCATATTTTCCACTAAAAATCGATTTCTACATGCAAAACTTAAAATGACTTTATCTTCTTAAATAACGCTCTAATTGAAAAAATAGTGAAAATCTGTGATCACTTATATTTTCCACTAAAAATCTATTTTTATATGAAAAACTTAAAATGGCTGTAACTTCTATAATAACGCTCCTATTGAGAAAATAGTGAAAATCTGTGATCACTCATATTTCCCACCAAAAGTCGAGTTTTATATGAAAAACTTAAAATGACTGTAACTTCTTAAATAACGCTCCAATTGAGAAAATAGTGAAAATCTGTGATCACTCATATTTTCCACTAAAAATCGATTTTTATATGAAAAACTTAAAATGGCTGTAACTTCTTAAATAACGCTCCAATTGAGAAAATAGTGAAAATCTGTGATCACTTATATTTTCCATTAATAATCGATTTTTATATGAAAAACTTAAAATGGCTGTAACTTCTTAAATAATGCTCCAATTGAGAAAATAGTTAAAATCTGTGATCACTCATATTTCCCACTAAAAATCGATTTTTATATGAAAACCTTAATATGGCTGTAACTTCTTAAAAACCGCTCCAATTAAGAAAGTAGTGAAAATCAGTAATCATTTATATTTCCCACTAAAAATCAATTTCTACATAAAAATATTATATAAATTATTATTATATAAATAACGCTCCAATTTAGAAAATAGTAAAAATCTGTGATCACTGATATTTTCCACTAAAAATTGATTTCTACATGCAAAACTTAAAATGGCTGAATCTTCTTAAATAACGCTCCAATTGAAAAAATAGTGAATATCTGTGATCACTAATATTTCCTACTAAAAATCGATTTTTATATGAAAAACTTAAAAAGGCTGTAACTTCTTAAATAACGCTCCAATTGAGAAAATAAAGAAAATCTGTGATCACTAATATTTCCCACTAAAATCGATTTTTATATGAAAAACTTAACTTCTTAAATAACGCTCCAATTGAGAAAATAGTGAAAATCTGTGATCACTCATAAAAATCGATTTTTATATGAAAAATTTAAAATGGCTGTAACTTCTTAAATAACGCTCCAATTGAGAAAATAGTGAAAATCTGTGATCACTCATATTTCTCACCAAAAGTCGAGTTTTATATGAAAAACTTAAAATGACTGTAACTTCTTAAATAACGCTCCAATTGAGAAAATAGTGAAAATCTGTGATCACACATGCAAAACTTAAAATGGCTGTATCTTCTTAAATAACGCTCCAATTGAAAAAATAGTGAAAATCTGTGATCACTCATATTTTCCACTAAAAATCGATTTTTATATGAAAAACTTAAAATGGCTGTAACTTCTTAAATAACGCTCCAATTGAGAAATTTTTCATATAAAAATCGATTTTTATATGAAAAATTTAAAATGGCTGTAATTTCTTAAATAACGCTCAAATTGAGAAAATAGTGAAAATCTGTGATCACTCATAAAAATCGATTTTTATATGAAAAATTTAAAATGGCTGTAACGTCTTAAATAACGCTCCAATTGAGAAAATAGTGAAAATCTGTGATCACTCATATTTCCCACTAAAAACCGATTTCTATATGAAAAACTTAAAATGGCTGTAACTTCTTAAATAACGCTCCAATTGAGAAAATAGTGTAAATCTGTGATCACTCATATTTTCCACTAAAAATCGATTTTTATATGAAAAACTTAAAATGGCTGTAACTTCTTAAATAACGCTCCAATTGAGAAATTTTTCATATAAAAATCGATTTTTATATGAAAAACTTAAAATTGCTGTAACTTCTTAAATAACGCTCCAATTGAGAAAATAGTGAAAATCTGTGATCACTCATATTTCCCACTAAAAACCGATTTCTATATGAAAATTTTAAAATGGCTGTAACTTCTTAAATAACGCTCCAATTGAGAAGATAAAGAAAATCTGTGATCACTAATATTTCCCACTAAAATCGATTTTTATATGAAAAACTTAACTTCTTAAATAACGCTCCAATTGAGAAAATAGTGAAAATCTGTTATCACTCATTTTTCCCACCAAAAGTCGAGTTTTCTATGAATAACTTAATATGGTTGTAACTTCTTAAATAACGTTCCAATTGAGAAAGTAGTGAAAATCTGTGATCACTCATATTTTCCACTAAAAATCGTTTTTTATATGAAAAACTTAAAATGGCTGTAACTTCTTAAATAACGCTCCAATTGAGAAAATAGTGAAAATCTGTGATCACTCATATTTCCCACCAAAAGTCGAGTTTTATATGAAAAACTTAAAATGACTGTAACTTCTTAAATAACGTTCCAATTTAGAAAATAGTAAAAATCTGTAATCACTCATATTTCCCACCAAAAGTCGAGTTTTATATGAAAAACTTAAAATGGCTGTAACTTTTTAACTAACGCTCCAATTTAGAAAATAATGAAAATCTGTGATTACTGATATTTCCCACTAAAAATCGATTTTTATATGAAAAATTTAAAACGGCTGTAACTTCTTAAATAACTCTCTAAATGAGAAAATAGTGAAATTCTGTGATCACTCATATTTCCCACCAAAAATCGATTTCCAAAAAACTTAAAATGGCTGCAACTTCTTAAATAACCCTCCAATTGAGAAAATCTGTGATCACTAATATTTCCCACTAAAAATCGATTTTTATATGAAAAACTTAACTTCTCCAACACTCCAATTGAGAAAATAGTGAAACTCATATTTCCCATTAAAAATCGATTTCTATATGAAAAACTTAAAATGGCTGTAGTTCCTTAAATAACGCTCCAATTGAGAAAATAGTGAAAATCTGTGATCACTAATATTTCCCACTAAAAATCGATTTTTATATGAAAAACTTAATATGGCTGTAACTTTAACTTAATATGGCTGTAACTTAACGCTCCAATTAAGAAAGTAGTGGAAATCTGTGATCACTCATATTTCCAACTAAAAATCGAGTTTTATATGAAAAACTTAAAATGGCTATAACTTCTTAAATAACGCTCCAATTGAGAAAATAGTGAAAATCTGTGATCACTAATATTCTCCACTAAAAATCGATTTCTATATGAAAAACTTAAAAGAAAAACTTTAGAGAGTTATTTAATGGCTGCAGTTCCTTAAATAACGCTCCAATTGAGAAAATAGTGAAAATCTGTGATCACTAATATTTCCCTCCAAAAATCGAGTTTTATATGAAAAGCTTTAAATGGCTGTAACTTCTTAAATAACGCTCCAATTGAGAAAATAGTGAAAATTTGTGATCACTAATATTTCCCACCAAAAATCGAGTTTTATATGAAAAACTTAAAATGGCTGTAACTTCTTAAATACCGCTCAAATAGACAAAATAGTAAAAATCTGTGATCATCTATATTTCCCAATAAAATTCGATTTTTATATGAAAAACTTAAAATGGCTGTAACTTCTTTAATAACGCTCCAATTGAGCAAATAGTGGTCACTGTGATCTGTGATTACTGATATTTCCCACTAAAAATCGAATTTTATATGAAAAACTTAATATTCTACAATTGAGAAAATAGTGAAAATTTGTGATCACTAATATTTCCCACTAAAAATCGAGTTTTATATGAAAAACTTAAAATGGCTGTAACTTCTTAAATAACGCTCCAATTGAGAATAGTGAAAATCTGTGATCACTTATATAATAGATCATCTTTTTTAAAATCTATTTGTCGTGAATAAATGACGTCATTATAAGAAATCCATTAATATATTAAATACTGTTGCCTAAATACTTTTGCCTATAATTGTACTGATAAAGAGTTTCTTATTATTAATTAAATATAGATTTTATACTGTTATTCTGTTACAAATATATTTTTAAAATTATGGGTATCGTTACAACAAACTCCCATAATTGAACACGTTCATATAGCAGGTCTAGAGTATCATAACTATTTTTACTAAAAAAAATTATCTAACTAAAGCTTAATGTCTTGGCGACTGAATTTAGCAATGCAATACATTAGGGAACGATTTACTAGATCTTCTTTTTTTAACTTTTGTGCTGTTGGGTTTGCTCTAGAATATAAAAACAAATAAGAAAAAATTTAGGAAGTAGGAACAAAAAATTAAACGGATAAAAGTACTTTTGAAGTAAAAAGCAACAGTACTACAAAACACAACACAAAATGGCACAAAATAGCGACAAATATTTATCAGACAATGGGGAACAATTGAAAAAATACTGCAGTGGATTAAAATTATAGAGAAAATAACGAAACAGCGAATAGCTAAAACAAGAGACATTCTTCTAAAAACAAATTTAAAAATCTTGACATTTTAACAAATTATGGGAACCAAAAATAAATTTCGTTTTTGAATTTATGTACATATGTTTTTTTATTTTTTTCTCCTTCTAGCCATTTTAGTTATTTGAATGCGAACCATAAATATGAATTTAATTGTTATTGTGGGAACTGGATACAATAAATTAGATTTGTGTGGTGTACAAAAAATTTAATAGAAATTTAAAACAAATGTTTTAATAGAATTTATAAATTAAACATTTTTGCTTTATTTATTTACTAAACTTATTTTTAAGAATATAGCTATAACGTCCATTATACAAAGTTATGTTAACATTATTTGAAGCTGCAGAATATATCAGGTATATACAAGATATATCGAGGCTGGATGAGTTAGTTTATTTTTTTATTAGAGGATGTTTTTAGTTTTTTATGTCACTAAAAAAACGAACTTTAAATTATACATATTTGCGAACTTTCGAAAGGTTACACTTGGCGTATGATTTAATTTAATTTAATTAAATGTTAAGTTTACAACTTTATGTTGAGTTTTTATAAAAATATCGCAGGGATTATGATATAATCTCTGTTGTTTTAATACACACAATCACTGCGATGATCTTGCCATGTCCGTCTGTCTGTTGAAAGCACGATTGGTTCCAATTGGAAAGGTTAAGAATTTAAATTTAGACATTTCCTATAGCTAAGGCTCAACAATCAAATTATATAAAAACATTTTTATATATAAAAACACGCACTAAATAATCTAATAATATAATATACGAATAAAATAAATTCATTCTTATATATAAAATATGCAAAAATTTGCGTTAACAAATTGATGCTTAAGCTCTTAAAGTGATCTGAATGGTCTATGATTGCGTATGACGCAACTATCGGTATACCCGATAGATATTATGCCTGTTAAATTTTCTTTTATAAAAACTGTCAATTTAACGTTAGGATAAACAAGTAAAAGTGGTTTATTCGGCGATGTCGAATCTTTTGCACCCACCACCAAATCAACCATTTAATTGCCAAAAAAATTACTGTAAGATAGCTTTTATAGGAAACCGATCCTGACAAAATTAGGGTTATTAAATATAGGCTTCGATTTTTTGTGTTGAATTTCATCATTACACATATTAATGTCAATCATGAGCGTTAGCGTCTTTTTCTAAAAAGTTAAATTTCCTATCTAACATTTTAAACGTGATATGAGCGCTATAGTAATTGTGTTAACTTATATGGGAGGTTAGGTCAATCTTCATAAAATGAAATAAAAAGGCATATTTCATATTACAGCCCATTTTTAAGTCAGTTATGAACGCTGAATCCAACCTTATATGGGAGATGGGACCAATAAGCCGCTTTTCATTGAATTTTAAACATGATTATAACATGTTCGAGTGCAAGTTAGTAGTGAACGTTAAAGTCAATTTCTTAAGAGGAATTTATTTGGGAGTTAAAGTCATATCATAGACTGATCTTCATAAAATTCAAAAACTCTGTTCTTATAAAACTTCTCTATTTTAATTTCGTCGTAGTTCTAATATTTTTAAGCCAGTAATGTATTAAGGTATTTTCAAGAGGATTTTATATGATGACTTTCATTGATATAATTAAGTCAGCAAGCTGACTTCTGGATACTTGAAATTAACTTTTGCAAAATTTCTGCTTAAGTAAGATATTTATGACATTTCATGCCTTATTCCGGGAACCCATTTGTATTGGAGCTATGCAAACGCGTGGGCCGATAAGACATGGCTCGTCTTAGAATTAAATAAGCAACCAATATTTCGATGTGTTACAAGCAGAATGACAAAAAATGTTGGGTATATTAACCCAACATTCTTTTTGATGGTATATATAAAAATAACCACATTGAGATAATGGGACTTCACATAAATTTCATCGAAATTTGTACAAAATATGCCCATCTTTGGCCCAATTTTTTATTTTTCTGTTAATATGTAAACATTTGAGAACTCTTTATATATAAACAATTTTTTGAATTTCTTAAGAAAAAGATGTTTTTTAACAAATGTACTTATAAAAAAAGATTGTATTTTAGAAGAAATTTTTTTTAACTGATGTTTTTAAATACAAAATTATGAAACTTTCACAGAAATTTGCATACGACAAAAACACATTTCTAAATTTTTTTACAGCTAAAACAAGCAGCTTTATTTTATGTATTTAATAAAATTTTATTGAAATAAATTTATAAATAAAGCGAAACTAAACTAGTTTTTTTGTAATTTTTGGTAGCCCACTTTAAAATTTTTATCATTTTTTTTGTATAATAAAAAATTGATTATCGCATTTTTATATTTAAATAAATCATGAGCAACAAGCTTTTCTTTTTTATGATTTATATATAAAAGGAATCAAATTATTTTTTAAGTTTTGGTAAAATTGCTTTTAATACTATAAATTTGTGTATTTAAAATAATATTAAACAATTCATTATCTAGTGTATTATTTTAATTTTATTTATGCAATTGAAAATATTTTCTATTGTGAACAATGTTTTTATATCCTACACCAGTATAGTGTGTTATAAATACTACATAAATAACTTTGATAAATTTCCCTACCAAAATTTATAAGATTAGACCCATATGTACCCCTGCTCTGTTTTTTTTTTTCTAACAATAAGTAAACATATTGCAGAATAAAGTTAAAAAAATTAAATGCTTTATTTTTTATTTTCAACATTACAAAACAACAAATTTTAGGCTTTTGCTGGGTTGTTGCTTTAAATCCGTTCTTGAAAATATACCAAACCATATTACAAACGCTATATCTATTACTTAAACAAATACTAAATAAATTCAAATGGTTAATTTAAAAACAAAATTATATTCTTATAAATTTCTGAAATCTCCTTAATTTTAAATTCCAACTGTTTACTAAATAAATTGTTTTGATGACATAATGAAGACAAACTGCTCTGTGGCTAAAAGAGAAAGGTCTTAAAGATGAACAAATAAAATAAATTAAGAACGAAATAAGGATAACGACTATGGCGATACAGAGGGCAGTGGTATTTCAATAGGTGACGTAAATTAAGAGGTCATTTGAAGACCAAATATAACTTGTAGTCCCACAGGTCCTTAATGGTCTCTTTGTATGTTTTATATTTGTTTGGCTAGTTACTATTTGTGACTACAATTGAACAAAAGTAACACTCAATGCAAATGAAAAGACAAATACTTAAAGATTGCCAGACATTAATTTTTAGTAAATAAACTTGGGAAATATTTTTATTTTTGTTTGTATCTAAGTAGATATATTTTGAATGAACTAGAAACTATACAATATAATTTATGACTATTTACAAGATATAATTTACATTTACATACATAATACCTTAGTTGCTCAAGAAAATATTCCCTAAGGAAACTTATCACACGTATTACGCCATTTTGCTATAGAAAAACAACAAATTTATAAATTTCTTCTCTTACAATTAGTACATAGCTGTACATAGATTTTTAAAATTAATTATAAATCCTTAGTAATCACTATTTACCAACAAAATAGTTCAATGACCTAACTTTTCGACAGTCCCGCTACTCCAAAACTATTAAAATGAATAAAATATATACATTTTTTCTCTATTTTCGAAGCAAACATAAAGATTCTTAAGAGACTAATTTACGAGTAGAAGCACGATTGTATGTTTGATAAAATACTTATAGCTACGGCAATAGTAATGCTAGCACCTAGATTACTAACTCTTGCCACTGTCAACACTATCAACCTGCCCATACCATTTGTACAAACCTAATCCTTAGTCTTTTAAATACTTCAACCCACAGCTTCACTATTTTATGTACTTCATCCGCTTCTGCTCAGTATGATTTCTAAAAACATTTTTGCTACAAATGTTTCCCAAAACAAAAATGAGAAGAAAAAAAAAAGAAAAATTCAATTCCAAGTGAAAAAAAAATCATTTGTATTCAGGACTTGTTGTGCTGAACATTCTTAATTAGGTTAAATCTACTCGAGCCATTAAAGTCAATGTAGTCAGCACATACAATAAAAGGAGTAGTTGTATAGCAATGAGTAAAAGTTGCAATGTATGTATGTATTTAGTGTGTAGGAGTTCTTGTAATCATTCTCATCATCATCATTTATACTATAAACACATGTAGAAAGTTTTGTTTGTCTGTAGTACAGATAAAATATATATACAGCATAATTCGTAATAAATACAGTGGCGTGAAAATTACTGGTAATTTTTATAAAAAAAATATTGGCAACATCAGCTTTTATTACAAAGTAAATGCCTAATTTGACCAATTACATTATCCTACATTTGGCTATGTTAAAAAATATAAACAGATCTTTTAAATACTTAAATCCGTATATCATTAACTTTAATTGAAAAAAATTTAAATGAAGTCATGTAAAATAAACATATTTAAGATAAACGCCACTGACTTGCACACGATTCTTCTTGAAGAAATCCATGGGCTCATAAGATTTTTGTTTCAATTCAACACTTTTTTATTAACGATTTTCCAACAACTCTCTTATGTCTGAGATACTATAATCGTCATCTTAGTTGAAAAATATATAGAAAATAGAAACAGAAACTTTTATTTTTTTTTCTTTATAAAAAATCTAACATTAAGATAAGTATAAAATGTTGATGGTGTTGCTGCTATATAGAAAATGTGTCATGCATTGTTAAATACTAACCCAGGGAAATATAAAAAGAAGGATGAATGAGAAAATACTAAGACTAGAATTGAAAGAAAAAGTATAACAGAGAATGAAGAAATGAAAAACTAATACAAAACGAGACGAACAAATACAACGACATATTTTTCTAAAGTATTTCTATGTAGATCTATAGATGTTTCTGTGTAACCGTTGGCATCCAAAAACATCAACAACAGCAACGTAACGATGGCAACAGCAACTACAACAGCGACACATAACAATGATTACTTTCATCATTTAACTTGTGTTGATTTGTATTTGTTAGGAGAAAGAGTATATACATACATCACTAAATGCTCAATTATTTATAAAAGTAATACAGAATTATGTAAGACCAGATATAACAGATTAATATTTTATAAATTTGCTTCTTTCTACTCCAAAAGGCTCTATTATTTCTTACAATTTAAATAGTATATAAATAACAAAATGCAAAATTCTATTTGCCCACAAGTTTAGGACATTTTCACACAGCATATCCATTTCAAAATACAGAAACTACTTTTTCTTACATCCAATATTACTGTTGTGTTTTTCTACTGTTGAGATTTTTGCTGCTGTTGATCTCGTTTCTGTTGTTCGGTTATGTATACATAGTTTATGTGCGTTTTCTTATAACCGGATGTTGATGACAAAGGCATATTTACAAATGTAAATCTTGAAAATGAAACAATTACACAAAAAGAAAAACAAATAAAACACACAAATATTAAGAAGTGGGAAAGTTACAGCAACAGCAGCAGCACAAAAGGAGTAAAGATTTTTAAGATTTTAGCAAATGTACAGACACATAAATAAGATAGACATATACATATGTATATGAACAAATATGTATATATTTCACTAGATTTCCAGCAGTTTTACTAGAAGTCATGGTATTTTTTATATACATATACTATTCTTCTCGAGTATCTAGAATTATTAACTAGAACATCATTTTGTTTATCAAACTGTAATACAATTTTTATTGTATAATTGATACAATCCCTTGTCAAAGGTAATATTATCACATTTCTTAACATTTAGACAACGAATGTGTATAAAATTCAAATAACACCTAGTTATAATTTTGACAACCACCGTTGTAAATTTGACAATACATCAATGTCATGTCACAACGCATTATTGTGATTTCGTTTACGCTTGGTCTCATTTTCGCAATGCGTCTTTGTGATTTCGACAATGAGTCTTTACCATTTCAGCAACGAAAAGTTCTTTTTGACAACAAAATGTTGTCACATTGGTAAAATATTTTTATTTTTTTATTAGATAACGTTGTGTATTTTTATAATTAGTTATTATGCGATGATTTAACAACGTCATGTAATATTTGTTCAATTCACAATCAAGTTGAATATTGTATCTACTAAAGTGTAGTAACAGTGATTGTGAACAGGTTTTTGTAGCAAGTCATAAGTTTATGTTTGTTTTAAAATTCTATTATTTGCATTATTCCACATTTTAAACTAATAAATAAGCAGTTTTTAAAAATTTTGTTTTGGTAAACAGCTGTTTGTTTGTAATTTCTTTGTTACCACTTTATCGTTTTTTATGCCAAAATCGATTGAATTTTTTATTTATATGCTGAAAGAAACAATTGACAACAGTGAATTTTCTTACGACTTTCGAAAAACATATGAAAAATTGTCGTAAGAGTTGTAAAGAAATTTTGCATAGAAAATACCAACAACATTGTTATGACTATGTAGCAGCTGCTGACATACAACGCTACAACATCGATTGTAAATTAAACAATTATTTTGTTTTTAACATCTTGTATTTCGTATATTTTGTTATTAATTTGACAACTGATGTTATTAAAAATTTTAAATTCTTTTGCGTAATTTTGTACATATTTTTTTAGGTAAAATTCTTTGTTTGGGATAGCTATTTCGAACTTCTGGGTATGTTATATTAGTCGCTGTTAGGCAACATGAGCAACAATTGTTATTTTAACACACACATACATATAAATGTACATATGTGTGTAAGTGTTAGTGTATAAAATAACCAAAAAAATATATAAATAACAATTGTATGCATGACACGTAAATGTGGAAAATCTTGTTTTTATGTTTAGGAATTAAATTTACATTTTAAGTTGTCCTTTAGATTTAATTTAATTCAACATCATTTACAGTTGTTGCAAAATTGTAATTAAAGTTTGTAAAGTGGAAAATTTTAGTACAACTTATATAATAAATTTGAATAAAAATTTACACTGTTTTACATAGAAGCATTTGGTAGCTTGGGTGTTTCGTGGACCATTTCTTGTAGGAATGCCTCTATAACGTGGGGTTTAATGTAAATTGTCTGCGATTGAAAACTGAATTATTAAAAATCTAACATGATGAAATCAAAATTATAAAGTTTTGAAACAAATTAATAGAGTTTTTAATTAAACAGTTTTTGGAAAAACCTTTTTTATGTGCCCTGGATCGTTAATATAAAAATATATTACCGCCATATAGGAACGTATACTGAATGTGACTGCGTATAGTAGTTAAAATCAATCATACGCCATGAAAAGTAAAAGTTACAAAAAGCTAGATAGAAATTATTATATTTAAAACTGTATATATCCCTTTAAGATATATTTTTGCTGTAATAAAATTCTTAAAATTTTTTAAATTTTTTATTAAAAAAAATCAAAAAGTCTGATTTAAAATCATAAGTTTTTAAATTTCATACATTATCGATTGAGACAACACCGAAAATATTTGATTAAAATGTTCTGTAAGATTTCTTATTTCGATGATTCTTGATCTTGATTCTCACAAGCAAATAATATTCAATCGAATACCGGAACATGTTCCCAATTGATAGATATTAAATGTTTCATAAAATTTTTTATTCAGCTTAAAATCAAATTAACTGATTCTATAAAATGTATTTAATTACCAATTAATATATTTTTTGTATTACCAATACTACAAAAAGTTCATTAAATTTGTACGTGTTTTTTTATATAAAACTCTTTTAATAAGGTAACAGATGACAGAGGCCTGAAAAACTGTCATACCAGCATGTAAAGAAACAGACAAACATAAGAATAAATATAAAGTATATATAAATGAAATTAAAAGAACATATCCACAATTAAATATATGATATAATAAAATAAAACAAACTGACATTGAGTAAGTACGATTTTGAAAGATCCAACCAACAGAAGCTGCAGCCGTAGTAACTGCAATATTAACTGTAAAAGAAAGAGTTCAAAGACTTTTGAATAAGTGTGCATGTGAATGTGTGTTTGTTTATAAATGTCTGTTCATATAGTGATGCTTAAATTTGAAAACAAGTTAAATAAAATTCAATTTCTTATTTCTCTTTATTTTCCGTTTCCTGTTTTTTTTTTTTTTTTTTTTTGTTCATTTATTTGTGTTGTCATTGTGACTGCACAGCAAAAGCAGCCAAGTATGTTGAATTGTCTGTTGAATATTCGTCGTAACATTAATTTTGTTGTTGCTACTACAACTGCTGTTTAAAACTTCAAAGGATACACGTGATTTCATAGCAGTTTATCACGTGACTGACACATATGTCTCAGTGACAGTTTAGCCTGGTTTATTGTGTCACCAACAGCAACAGTCACAATATTACTGCTGCAGATGAGACTATAGCCTGTGAGACTATAGTGGTAAGTTGAATTCTTCATACATACTTGTAATTTTATGTGTATGCATGTACATATATTTATATATAGAGGGATTTTTTTTAATTTCTGATTAAAGTGTTTTATTAAAAAAATATATATAAAAAATTACCCATTTATTTACATAATATTTACATCCTTATAGTAAAGATTTTTTATAATTTATTGCAGATAAAAATTTTGCCACTCCACTAAAGTAATGTATGGGACCAAAGTAAAAGTGTTATTAAGACTTATTCAAGATCGATTTTTATAAAGTTATTAGAACATTGGATGGATTCAAACGCCTTATTCGGTGGTCTGGTTATATGAGGGCTAGGTGATATAATGATTCGATTCAACCATCTTTACATTGGTTTCAAAGAGAAATACATTGCAAATTTCCTCAAATTATTTAAAAAAGTGAGACCTGTAAAGTATGTAAAGTATATCTTTACATTGGTTTC
Source organism: Lucilia cuprina (assembly GCF_022045245.1). NCBI lineage: Eukaryota > Metazoa > Arthropoda > Insecta > Diptera > Calliphoridae > Lucilia > Lucilia cuprina. The sequence continues at coordinate 23,364,329 of NC_060952.1, forward strand.
AAAGAGAAATACATTGCAAATTTCCTCAAATTATTTAAAAATGTGAGACCTGTAAAGTATGCTCAAGGTTTACATGGACACACAGACGGATGGTCGGAGGACATTGTTTAATCGACTGTTGTCGAAAAATCGACTCATTGTGTGATTTTTGATAGATTATTGTCGGTATCTAATTATATCAAAATTGACAGTCAAAATATATCAAAATTGTAGCTTGTATTCAGTATTCCCTGGTCATAGCAATTTTTGTGAATATTTATTTAATATTTGTTTAAAAAAGTTACTCTATTGATCCTATATCTTTTAATTTCTGTATTTTCCTTAAATTTAATTCTGTAATACAGAAAATGGAATTGAGTAATAAAATACACTAATTGAATTCTATTTTATTTATACAATTAATTCGGAATACAATTTTTTTCTTTTGGTTTTTGTTAAATTGATTTAATAAAAAAGTAATAAAATAAAGTTAAAACTAGTAAAAAATTTCATCGTACTATTCCATTTACAAGGCCACAAATTAAAAGTATGAAAGTATAGTACGGCATGGCAGACTTTATGTGTTGCACTACACCAGTTATGGGAATATCTGAAATGTGATTAATATTTTAACAATGCCTCCATTTCTATAAAAATCTGATTTCTAGAAAAATACATTTCTACGGTATGTACGGTCAAATAAGACCACATTATTAATATAAGTAAAATCTGGATTATTATGGTTAATATAAAATATAGTTTTACTAATTGATAACAATATATGGACGAGCGAGTGGTCATATCTTATTGGAATCACAAAAACAATTTTGAGCTAATTGATATATTTTAATTTGGGTATGTTATACCTAACAATCCTATGTATTCTCTTCACTTAAGAGATGTATGATTTGCTTTAATTTAATAAAAATTTCATATAGCTATTTATTAAAAATTTAATTAATATTTATCATATTAAGCTAAGAATGGTACGCGTACAATATTTTCTTGAATTAGTTTTGATATTTTGGCCTATTGACAGATGGCTGGCCATAACATAATATTGTATCGATATCTGTACAAAACAAACATGAAATAAAATAAAGAAAAAATAAATAAAATTCCAAAGAAACTATAATGAACATTTTAAAATATTGCCAGTAATATATGGCTGTCATCTAGACGCCCACAAACCTTCATAAGTAAATATATGTAATAGATTTCAGTGTAATATGCCGAATGTAAATATGGCATTTATTTATCATAAAATAAAAACAATTTCTTTTTTTTACTATATATGTACATACACACATATGTAAAACTCACACATGTTTTACATATTGACATAAAATGAAGTAATATGTTGCATATTGCAACAGATCCCATATAAGATATCAAATAAATGCCAACTGACGTTTATATATAATTTATTTATGGTAAAATGATACGGTTCTTAAAAGTTAATTTTAGATATGAAACTTCCTCTTTAATAAATTCATAAATTATTCATGACTATTGAACTGTGTAATGATGGAGTTGATGGCGGGATCAGTTCAGCATAGCAGCGGATTCTGCGCAAGCGTTAGGGGGGTTAGAAATTTTGTTTTTTTGCCTTATTTTATATATTTTGTATTAAAAATTATCGGTTTTGAGGGAGGAGGAAATTTCCCTTCCCCCCATGGATGCGCGCCTGGTTCAGCAAAATGTAAATAATACAAATATAACACACATTATACAAAAATAACCACATATCATAGAAGGGGAAAATAAGTTTGTAAAAAAGCCTTGGATTTAAATTTCAAAATGGACCATTTGTTAAAAAGTCTTGGTATTTAAATTTCCAAATGGACTATTTCAATAAACTGTTTGTGTTGGACATCTGTACTTGGAATAATCTTACATTTTAAATTAAAGAGTTAAAAGCTTAATAAAACCTCTTTTTCACCAATGATTTTAACCAATTTTCATAGTAGCATCCATATTAGAAACAATTTAGAAAATTACTTTAAGCAGCTAAGAAATGCAAGTAAGTAAACTAATAAAATTTAATGCAAGTAAGTTCTACAGTATACAGGATCTAGGTTCAATTGAATACAGAAAGTTTTTTGAATAAAAAGTTCATATAGAAATATTAACGGAAGGATGGACGAGAGAAGAATAATTTAAGGTTCATGAGTTATTTAAGATGTTAGAATGGCTAGTATCAATAAAGTAACATTACTAGGTTATCATGTCTTAAATTAATATAATATGATACACATTATACTTTTTGTGGAGCATTTGATATAGGGAAACCATATAGATTCTTCTTCTAAATCTTTTACAAACTTATAAGTATAACCAGTAGAGGTACAAATTTCAATCATTAACAAATTCGAAAAATTCCACATTTAAAACAAGGACGAAAACAAGTCAACGACTACTGGTTTTTATTAAAAGAGAAACCAACGTATTAACAATTATACAGCATGTAAAGTGCGGCTCCGAAATTACATAAAGTTAAGGAAATTTACATTCAAAAATGTTATTTTTCTAAGAATGAGATGATTGTTGAATTGGCAACATAACCTTTTTCCCGTACCAAAAATATGTATGCTAGAATTTGACATTCACGAAGACACCAGATGACAAGCTATTTTTATATTTAAATAAAGTTCGAAAATTCCATATTGTCTTGTTAAATTATTTGCTTATATTTTGTCTGTTAAAAAAAAAAAACAAAATATTAAATACAATACGTGATTAAAAATGGCAAATTAAAACTCTTAGTAAGAATATAACTGTACAAATAAAAATTACAACAAACACCAATACTCATTTTCGTTTTATGTTTTCTTGGATGAAGGGAAAACTTAAAATTCCAATTATTATTCTGAAACCACAATTAATTAAAATTTTACAACTTTTAGTATTTTTGTGTCAACATTTTTTCACGCATTGTCAGCATTGACTAAGATTTAACATAATTAATGTGTTTGCGTGGCATTTGTTCCCTCAAATGCGAAGGTAAATACATAAAAAAAATACTCAAGTAAAAAATGGCAATATTTTCACAAAATGAAAACATTATAAATCTAACAGGTGATGGTGGTGTATGTCCAACAACTAACCAGCCAACCAGAATACCAACACGTCACAAATGACAAATGTAAAATGATAAGGATTAAAAATAAAATTTTTAATTTTGATATCAACAAACAATGGTGCATAAACAAACGACAGCAACAAACAGGAAATCCATATGTGAGTGAAATTCTCTTTTGAAGCAAGTATTTACTGGCAATAAGTATAAATCACAATGAAATGAAAAACTAAATCACATATTTCTTTCTCATATAAAATATTCTTTTGTGTGTACTTGACAATATAACGTTCAATCTCCATTGGGGCTTTTTTTAACGTAATTTTTGTTACCTCATTAAAAAGGCTATAAACCTAATAATTGGTAATGAAATGCCATATTATACAATTTATGTTTGAAACAAAAAAACAAAAATTTACCAACAAAACCACCGAATATGCCAACTGGGGGTAACAATTGAGCAAAAAAAAGAAACACACAACCACTCACCGGAAACGGAAATAATAAAAAAATAAAACCATAAAAATATGTAACAACCAACTCCGCCACACCAATACTGCTGCTACGGAAAAGAATCAAGAAAAATACCGGCTACAGCAACAACAACTGAAATTATATACTCGAATACTTTTATTTTATTGTATATAAATTGTAAGCAAAATTATATTCAACCATGCTTGAGATATTGTCTAAGATTTACTTTCAAATAACTATCATCATTCCTCAAGTCGCACAACCTCGCAAGTTTTCTCTCTCTCCCTCTCTCTGTTCAAGCAAAGGTGTATAACGCTTGGTTACCTTAATTTTTATGTATTTATGTATAACTTTTAGATTCTCGATAGAAAGTGGAAGACAATAAAATAAAATAGCAATATAATCATTTATGACGTACGTTCAATGTAGAAAAACGACTATCTGTTTAAAAGATGCTGCTGCTACTGGTTGCTTTTATTTTCATTTTGTATACTAATGTTTACGTTTTAAGGGTGCTCCGTACTAAAACTTCAAATCATTAGCACTTAATTTAAGAAGGTTAAAATTGAGCGTATTTATAGCAAAATGTTGTTTATGAAAAACTTTCGGTTATATCAAAACTAAAAGAGAGAAAGAAGAAAAATGTCTGAAAAACATGGGGAATTATAAGTCAAGTAACCCAAATCAATTTATTTTTACTATTGAATAGTTGGTCAGACAAAAGTTGTATCAGTCAAGAACTGCTTAGAGGGAATCAAAGTTGGACATTTTGGTCATATAGGGTTTTATTCCAATAAGTGTAACTTTTCACCTTTTGGTCCTAGCAAAAATTGTAAAGGATTTCAGAAAGCTATTTCTTCATTCTATCCAATATGAACAATTTCTCTGAAGGGCTTTACAGTTCCATAATGGGATTCGAGTGCAAAAAAATATTTTTAACTCAAGTTAAAAAAAAATATATTTTTCCATTATCTTGCACATAATTTTTCCCTATTTTCTTTAGATTTTTTAAAAGAATGAGGAACTCCTTTGGACAAATTTTGCTAGGACAATTAGGTAAAAAGTTACACTCATTTGAATAATTTGAAAATTTGTGTCTAGCCTACTATGTAAATATCAATCCAATGCTATAACGGACTTCGTTTTAAAGAAAAAAATCAATTTATCGAATAAGCCTTCGAGTTTATCGAAGGCTTATTACCAAAAACCAAAAATAAATATAAAAGATCTGACGACATATCTAAAGGCACAAAGTGTACATTGCTAGGTACATATAGGACAACCAAACACTAAAATAATTTGACTAAAATTTCTTAAAAATTTAATTTTATAAATATTTTCGAATAAAATAGAATCTGTAGAGAAAAATACAGTTAAATCAAATTTTGTTGTATTTTGTATAATTTCGTTATACTAAGATTTCACTGATACATTTTTAAAGCGAATAAGTAAATATAGCGTAAGTATTCTCTGTTCCCTTGAGTTTTGTTATATCGAAGTTTGTCTGTATTACAAATAGTGAAAACTTCATGGGTCACCCATGAACAAACACATAGAACGTGCTAGTACATGTGTTTTTAGAGGTATTGTCTTTGTAGGTAAATAAGCAATAAAAAGAAATAAAGTTCCAACGAAAGAAATGATGAACGTTCATAATAAACTATAACAACATTGTTAATAATTTCATAATTTAACCCTCATATTTTCACAGATGAATTATGAGACCAAATTATTGTGTTTCTCTGTTGTACAAAAAGGCAAAAATATTAACATTTCTAGCAAAATAAAGGAAGCACAATAAATTTATAATAACAGTTCATTAACAAAAAAAAATCTTTAAACAAAGTCATATAATTATCATCCCTTAATTTAGGAATTTATTATAAATTCAATAAATTAAAAAGTTAAATCTACCCATACCAACAAATTTCACCATGATATTGTCTTTCTACAGTTTGTGGGGGGTTTTTTAAATCTATTCTGGTTATTATGATCATTATTGAGATTTTTTTTAGTACTTTTTTGGTTTGGTTTCGTTTTTGTTTGGCTATAAATGAAGATATTGTTATTATTACTCTATTTATTATGCTTTTTGAGTATTTATTATTTTCACATACTTTACTTTATTCATTATTTATTTATTGCAATTTATTCTTTGTGTTTTTATGTCTTGAAATGTTTGCTACTTCCTGTTTTATAATTTTAAGCACCCTGTATTTTTATTGAGCTTTTTAAAACAACGAAATTTGTTGTTTTTTTTTGCTTTTATTTTTAATGGCGGCATAAAGTATGTAAAACTTTTTTGTATAAAAATTATTGTATTATTTTTATTAGATTTAATTTTCGTTTTGTAATGAGTTCATCATAAAATATGATGAGTAAAGGTTAAATATTTGTGAATATTTTTAAGACTTGATTCCTTTGAGAATTGAGAATGAAAGTAATAAAGTTTAAAAGTAATAAAAAATTGTATTTTGGGGTAAACAAATATTTAATTAAATGTATCTAAAGATGTTACAATGACAATGTCGTGTTATTTCGGCATTCACTGATGAAATCATATATCATATATACCCTATATTATTAATTTTAAGAAAAGATAAAATATTTCTTATTTCAAATGAAGTTTTCTTTAGAAAATTATATTAAATTTTATAACTTGCTAAATATATTGCAAATAGTATGAGAATCGACTCGTACTCTTAAAATCTTAACCAGTAGCAAATTTAATAAAATAATTTTCAAATTTAAATTATAAATATTATTTCTTATATATTCATAATACTCTTTCATATGTAAAATTCTAAGTATATTCATATTCTTACTACTAAAAAAACTTTAGCAAATTTTATTACTAAATCATTTGAAACTTTAACAAAATCAACATAACAATAAAATATATTACCATTTCAAATTACTATAATAAATTCAAAAACCACATAAGAAAATATAGAAAATACTTAAGATAATCTCAAATAATATTATGAATTACACATATGTATATACACAACAGAACTTATGGAGATGTATACACAAAGGGTCAGTATATATATCAAAATCCTTAAATAGAAGTAAAAATAAAGAAAAAAAAATTAACTAACAAATCAAAAAAGGAAAAGGAAGAGAAAGAGAAAATAAATAACTTTATGGTTTCATTAAATCTACACAAAACAAAATAAGGAACTCTTACTCGTACAATACAAAAAGAAAAAGCTGAGACATATATAATGACTCTTACTAACAATATAAAACACTTTAGATGTTTATCAGACAATCTAAAAATATTATATTTGTTAATGATTATGCATAAATAATCTCAAACACATACACAAACCATTTTACACATACTACACGGAAGCAAAATTCCAACACATCCTTCTATTACATGTGAGAAAATATAAATATGAAATTATACAGAGTGTGTTAAAGGAAAAAAAAGGATACCCTTTTCAACACACACACATACTCTCTCAATCTTCATCAACAAAAATAAAAAGAAAACAACGAGGAAAATTTATTAAACAGAAAAAAATTAATGCGAAATAAAAGTAGCATAACCGAAAGGGATATTAAGAATAATATTTGTTTTTGCTCATGTTTCTTATACAACATGCGTCTCTTTGTTAGACAATAACTTTATTTTGAAACATAATTTAACATTATAAAAAAAACGGAAGAAGAAAAAAAGACACTAAGGCATCAATGCATAGTGGTTTAAATTGATAATTCAATTTTATCTAAACTGTTTCTAATTATTTGTATACCAAATAATTAAAATTAGTTTAAAATAACTAAGAAAATATTCACCCCTAACGCCAATCAATATTTCACGTGAAATCACTTTTTTCGTTTATAAACTTTTTTAACATAAACAAATTTTTACTTAAGATTTACCACTGTGCAAGAGTAGAAAACAAAATATTATGTAGAACATCCACTTGCTTGTTTTTCTGTGGCGCAAAAAGTGTTATTTTGCGTAATGTGATTTAACTCTGTTTATATATTTGAGTGTGTGTTGAATTCAATTTGAAACTAAATAAAATAAATGTTGCTTTTCCCTTTTTTTGTTGTTTCTCTTAGTATATTTGGAATATATGCATTAAGTGGGTAAAATCATAAATGTGCCTTTTTCACTATAACTAATATAATACGCAAACATAAGATCACACACTCAAAAGATAGATGGGGATTTAACTACTGAGCACAAAAATTTTTTTGATATCATTCATATGAAACCTAATTTTCAGTCCATAGTTTACGTTTAACTATCTTGCAGAAAAATATTTTATAATTAATAAATCATTCTAAAAGTTTAGTATTAGGATAGAGTTATTGTCCTTTTTCCGAAAATTACCCAGATGTTCAAATTATTAACAAACTGTTTATAAAAATAAACCTTTTATAAAATAAAATTTTGTTATTGAATAGGAGAGATTATTTGTACGACATGTTTTGAAGTTGGGTAAATAATATTCGCCATAACCGAATAAACAACTGTTTTTTCAAACTCTTTACTTAAACACATATACATATGTAAGTATGCGTGGATATACACATTAGTGTTCATAAGTATACACACAATATACACACATACATACTATTATTAACTAAATAAGAATTTATGATAAAAATCATATTTTGTAAGGCTAATGTTCAAAATTAAGTGACAAGTTGATAGCATTTATTTTATTTTTGCCACTTTACGAAAGAGGTTAATTTGGATGTCGTTAAGACCATGACTTAATAGAAAAATTAATTTATATATATTTTTTAAGTTAACAATAATTATAACTTTCAATAATAATTATTATTATTAATGACCTTTAGCCCACATCTGGTTATAGTTTAACCGATTTTTTTTGGCAAGTTTAAATACTGTTAGTATGAAAACTCTTAATTTGACCTTAAGATAAAATATAACCAGACATTCAGATAAACAATATAAATAACTAAAAATATAAATAAATACCATTTTTTAGAAATTGAGACCAATACTTTATTGGAGACGACTTCTAGTATATTGGTATTCTTTACGTTATGCGAATTATATTAAACACAGTAATGATAAAGACTTAATAATCTGTAAAATTTGTTTATAAGTATTACAAATGCCTATTTTTAATAACATTTAAAGAACAATAAATATACTAGGTTATAAAGAAAAGCTGATATCAGTTTGGGTTTAAGCTAATCAAAATTTAACAACGAATTGTTTTAAAATAGTTTTTTGTCGGCCAATGTTATTTTTGACAACTAGGGTCCCTGATTTTACTTTTAAAGTTAAGAACTATACGATTGTAAGATACAAGATATTTAAAGTATTTACCAAATTATTTCCAAATTATAGATGAAATTATAAACCATTGTACATATTGGCGTATGATTAATATGAAATAATAACAACCAAAAGCAACAACTTACTAATATGTATCATCTTTCTTGCAAAGTTTACCTGAAATATGAAAATAAAAAGGTATTTATTATTAATATCTTCATGTAAATTGTCTTCATGGATATATTTATTTTCTAACACTTCAAAATAATAAAAATAAACTATTATTTTCAATATGCTCTGACATACATACACACAATCATACAAATTTAAAATATAAATGGTAAAAGGTTTATTAGGCCCTAAATGCAATCATATCAATATGTAATTTTTATATTAAAAATGTTCTCTTATTTATTTGTTTGCATATCTTTCATTATCAAATCACAATATTATGACAAGAGTAAACACACTTACAAACATATACTTGTGTATATTTTATGTGACACTTGAGTATTTGAAAAAGTGCATGAAATAAAAATCACAAATGTAAATATTTTATTTTACAGCTACAAAAATAAGTCGGTCTAATGTATATGTATATGAGAGAGAGAGAGTATTATAGAAGAATGACAAATACTTAAGCTAGGATTTTGTTCTACAAAAAAATTACCAACAAAAAACCAAGTAGAAATAAAATCATAGTATTAATTTGTTGCATCTTGAGAATTGTTATATTACCAAGCCATAACTACATACAAACATACATATGTATAAGAATATACTTATACGTAGGGTAAATTTATGTTTACACATGTTGTTTGCAGTCGAGTGCATTGTGAATATACACATTACTATAAGTCTGTATACATGTGTGTGCACATTTCAGTAACTTGATTATTTCAATATGTGTGTACATTAGACCGATTCACAAAAAATTGATGTCAAAATTTACTTCGATATGCCATAATACTTGGAAGAATAAGCAGACTAATTTTATAAAGATCCTACTATAAGGATTCCTACTAGTTTGTTTTTAGCTTTGATCGTACGTAGGGCCGTTTTCAAAATCAATTTTTTATTTTTAAAAAATTCAAAGTTAAACTCGACTTCTAAAAACCTTTTATATTAATTCCCAAAATGTGGCCTCCTGTAGGTTAGTGTTCTAGTCTTGTAGACCGGAGGTGGCGGTTTCGTTTCCCACCCGTGGCGCACAACAGGTGTATTTCTTCGGATTTGATGTGTATACATCCTCCTATCAAACTAACTAACTCTCAAAAAAGTGAGTCATTCTAATTCATAGATGTATGTGTAAGTATGTTTTCGTCTTTGCCTATGTATGGGTTGTAATAATAACATTCATTTGTTTACATTTTCAGTACTTAAAAATTGCAGATCTTCAGACAATATACCTACATACATATATGTACTCGTTGTACCACACATAGCATGTTACTTGTACATACTTAAATATTCACTTGCATACACTTTCATTATCTGCTTGTTACTGCTGTTGAGACAAGTGACAATTAAACTGGGTATGTCATATGTTACAGCAACAACCATCAACAAACTGCAATAACAACACTGGTGGAAACAGTAGCAGTTGAATCAACTAGAGATAATTCTTGTCAACACTTTAACATGAACTTTTTGAGATGAAAAATAAGAAATTTGGATTTTATTGTTGCTTGTTAGCATACAACAAAAAAAACGAAATTAAAACATATAAAGATGTTGCAGAAGATGGTGAATGCCTGCAGCAACAAATATAACGTTAAATATGTTAACTTAAAAACTTGTTAAAATATTCCCACTTATTACTTATCTATGTGTTGAATCCTTTTGCAAGACCTATACAAGAATTTTGGCCATGTAATTAAAATTTAGTTTTCCGAAGGGGGTTTCTTATAAAATTTTGAGATATTATTACTAGATACTTATGGTTTATAAAATTCGTAAAATTTTTTATGTTAAAAAAAGTTTTGCAAGCAAAAATATCTTTGAATTACAAACATCAAAGACTTGAGTGCATTATATTCTGTCATGCTATGGTTCTGTAAATTTGTATTGAAAAAAACTATAAATAGTCGTGTATAGCTGACCATATGATACCCTACAATTAGTTTTATTATGAATTCTTGTTAGATTCTAAGACAAGAAAGCTATGTATGTCCACCCATCTGTCCATCTATTAAAAACTATAGGATACAAATGAAAAAACTAGGGGGCGGAAATTGTTCATATATACTTCTTTTAAACGAAAGTTGTTTGGTATTGAACATTAAAATTAAGGAAATTCACGTAACTGACCCCACTCTCCCATATAAGTTCCACTTTAGAAAACTACTTTATGTTCATAATTGGCTTTAAAATGTCGGTGTGATACTGAAACTCGACACAAAAAAGGTTTTTTTAAACCCAAAAATATATTTACCGAATTTTGGAGGAACAGTCCATAATTGACCCTATCCTCAATATAAATCCACTTACAAAAGCCAATCCTGCAGGAAATACAACTAGTACTAAACTAGTTTTATACAAAAATCACTAGTGATAGATCCCAACTTTAAACTTTCCTATACCATCTTAATGCTCAAATTAACATTGAGTGTGTTTGAAAAACTACTAGTACCATTAGTTCAGCTTAAAGTACTTATTACTCTTAGATCCAATTGAATCTTTTAGAACCAGTTTATTACTAGTACAAAAAATCCAGATAGTACAAAAGTACAAAAAATCCAGATTTCAGATAGAAATTACTATACAACCACTTTTATTTACAAAATTACCACCAAACGTTTTAAGTAAATAACCTAAACAACAAATTTATCCTTTAATTGAAAAGCACATTTTTGAAAATATTGTCTATTTGCTACAAAATGTTTGAAAATTACATTTCAACAATTTTAGAAATTTATTTTTTCCAAGACATGTTAATTAATAATCAGTCTACAAGTTAGGATCTTCAACTACTTTTAGTATTAGTATTTTTATACCATACACCACTTTAGTGGGGAGGGTATATTGGGTTTGTGCTAATGTTTGTAACGCACAATAACATTGGTCCTATACCCGCCTTAAAGTATACCAATCAGCTCAGAATCATTTTCTGAGTCGACTTAACTATGTCCGTCCGTCTGTCTGTCCAAGTAAACCTCGTAATCAAACTACAGATCGCAATTTTGAAGATAATTCAATGAAATTTGGTACATTATCTTTTTTGATTCCAGAGACAAAGCCTATTGAAAATGGTTAAGATCCATCCCAATAGGGCTTTTAATTATTTTTAAAATTATTAAAAGCTTAACCTACGGTCCCTCATTGAAGGTCCATTCTTGTTCCGTGCTGTTTCGAATTAATTATCTGTACTATTGAATTGCATTTTTAGTGTACCTTGTTTTGTTTGTTATAAACTGGTCTCGAAATATAGAGCAGGACTCTTTTCAATAAAATCTAGCTGCAAACAAAATAATTATTTTGAGTCCTTACGATCATTATATTTCTGAATAAATTGATTATAAATGAAATTTTTTTAATAAACTATTTATAAATACATATTTTTTTAAATAAAATTTAGTTTATGTATATAGATTTCCAAATCAATCATACAGTGACGTTATAACATTGAAAACAGACATTTATTTACGAGAATTAGTTGATAGTGACTGATATGATAAAGATAAACATACCTACATATATTTTAAAATTTTATTAACTTAGTTCAACCATGATATGATAATGTTTTTCAATGCAAAACAATTTTTAACATCTTAAAATGTTTAATAAAATCAAAACACGTAACGTATTTCAATATATTTGTTTTTTCGAAATCAAAAGCAGAAATCAAATATAGTAAATAAATGTATTGTTCATATCGTACAAATACATTCATTATTTACTATTCCCATTGATAAAACTTACTCATGCCAAATACATACATATATACATATATACAATGTACATATTTTATCCTCTACTTATTTACATACTTAGAGGTCATAAATGAAACCTTAAACTAATATGTAGTACACATATACAAAGCGTGGTAAGAAAAAAACTGAACAAATTTTTTGCAAAAAAAGGAAGCTAATATGAAATGAAACGTTATAAATCTCAATGAAAAAGCAAATATAAGAAAAAAATGGAAAAATACTTACGAAACACACTCCAGTGATAAGTACGTGATTTCGTTGTTAAACATTTACAACTTATACAATGTGCCTCCAAACCATGTTGAGAATGAGGATAATTTTAATGATGATGACGATCATCATCTATGTTTGGATATTGCATACATAAACTAAAACCACCACAAACTAACATGATTTCTTACATTAGTGTGTATTAGCATTATTCTATCTTTTTTTTTAAAAGTTTGTTAATATACAAACATATTAGACTATTTGACTACATATATGTATATTGCTGTAACGGCGCAGCACTTTACTTCAAAGTTGCTAATCACACGTTCGTTTTAAAATAAAATGCAAATTTTCTTGCTAAACAGGAAATTGTGCCAAATATTTATTAGTGTAGCTTGAAAATACAGCGTCTAGTCTACGCACCCATTTCAAAAGCAAAAATTTTATGAAATTTATGGCAAATTTTACGTTTAGACATGTATTAGATTGCTATAATGGTACTTAATATTTATGGTTAAAACATTATTGTATAACAATTATGTATTAATTACTTACAAGTAATCAAAACAATAAAAATCCAACCCCATTTCATAAAAGCGCTAAAAAATCATTATTATTTACCAAAATTTTAAACTCATTACAAACAATTAAGAATGTTTTATTTTAACATTTTCTCGTCCTTAATATTGAATATTTTTGCCAAATATACAGCGAATCTTATATTTTTAAGTCAGTATTGGTTAAAGTCAATTAAGAATGTTTTATTTTAATATTTTCTCGTCTTTAATATTGAATATTTTTGCCAAATATACAGCGAAGCTTATATTTTTAATTCAGTATTGGTTAAAGTCATGGATGACCTTTTGTAGGGAATCCCTTAGAGGTAAAAATTATTATTCTGGAATTTAATAGCTATACTCGAATTTTTGTTTTGTTATAACTCTTCAAAATATATTCTGAAAATACTTATATAGGTTCTAGTCGAAATCGTTGACAGATACTGTCAATTTTCAATACCAAACAACATGCATCGGCTTTGTAGTTTTCAAGCCTCCCACTCATTTTTAGACTCTAACGTATTTATACTCTATACAACTATAGTGGGTAGGGTATAATGAAACTGTGCTGATATTGGTATAATTGACATAATTTTTTTCGGAATTTTAGAATTAAATGTCCAACATAACATTGCAGGTGTATCTTTATGTGTGTCAAATTTTAACAGAATTCGGATGAGCACATTGATCTATTCAACACTAATTTTTGTATCCTAATATAGAAATTTATCATTTAAAATAAAAAAAATAAATTTGGAACGTTCATATGTACGATTTGATTTTTTTTATGGTATGTATGTTTTGCTCTCGCTTTAGTTACATGGATACATTGACTGTAATACATATTCACGTACACACATATTAGCAACAATTTTGTTCAACGAAAGCAAACCATGTTGTTTTGAAAACCCCAGTAACAACAGTTAATAAATAATATATGAAACTGAAAATGTTTGTTAGGTGACTCTCAACTATTTTGTTGATGATATTTTCCACACAACATTTGATATGAATAATGGAATTTATGTACATTTTCATTGATGGGCATGCATGAGATGCGAGATACGCGCGTGTATATTTTCAACAACAACATCACACAAAAAAAAATTCTAAAAACTATAAAGAGTGTGGATATATGTACATATAAGCAATGTATAGTCGAAGGCTTACATTTTATTCATTTTCATAGATATCTATGATATCAATGACAATATTGATATAGAAATTGATTGACATTAATAAATTTTGTGTATTAACGAATTGTCATTATTAGAAAAAAAATTGTGTGCATTTTAATATTAACTAGAAAAATATTTTTGTAAAAACTTTTGAAGGTAAATTCTATTGTAAAAGAAAATTTATACACAATTTAATAAAATCTTGTAATTTTAAATGTTGGCATAATTCTTAGAAAACACAATATGTATTTAATGAATTTAATAAACATGTAAAATAATAATGTTTAAAAGTAAAGTAACAAGTAAGAGTGTTATATTCGTCTAGGCTGAATCTTCTATACCCATTGTCAAATTTTGTGCACTTAGATTTAAGTACATTTTGGAAGA
This sequence comes from Lucilia cuprina, assembly GCF_022045245.1. Classification (NCBI taxonomy): domain Eukaryota; kingdom Metazoa; phylum Arthropoda; class Insecta; order Diptera; family Calliphoridae; genus Lucilia; species Lucilia cuprina. The sequence goes on from NC_060952.1 coordinate 23,379,400, forward strand.
TCTTCTCATTTATTTGATGTATATATACATATATTCGATTTTACTAAACGAAATTATTGTAGGCATCAGAGTGATTTTCGAAATAGGGCATTTAGAGATAGGGCGGAGGTGGTCGTTTTGATTCCCACCTGAGACACTGGTATATATCCGATTTAATGTATATATGTACATCCTCCTTTAAAACTTACTAACTAAAAGCCGTACTATACGGTTGTCAGATCTTACAATGTTGGATTATAAAAACCATATTTGCGTTAAGTGTCATCGAAGCTATAAAGCTTCATTAGACAGTTATAAGCGTTAAAGTCAGTTTCTGAAGGGGCCCTTATATGGCGGCTAGGGTCAATTATGGCCGATCCATATAAAATTTTACAAAGAGATTTAGGTTTACATAAAATATTTTTATTCCTAATTTCACCGATATACATTCTTATTTTAGCCATTTTTGAGCGTTAAAGTCATTTTCTGTAGGGAACCTTGTATGTGGGCTAGGCGATATCGGGAACCAATATTGCCAATTTTAAATACCAAAAATCCCTGCAACAACTTTCTCTTTGGACTCTTTTCAGCAGACAGACGGACGTGGCTAGATCGGCTTAGAATCTAATATATACGCTTTTAGTCAAATATTTTAATGTGTTACAAACGGTATGACAATAACAATATACCCCCATATTTTCTAATGATGGATATAAAAATATCAAAAACATATATCATATAAAATACATAAATTTTTATGTATTTTAGTTATTGAAACATTTGTTTTTCTTTATTTTGCTTTAAGCCAAATAATGAAGTATAGTTTTTTTTTTTAATAAAATAAACATAAATGTATCTTATAACAACATATATCGATATTAAGTAATTTTTGAATGTTGATAACAGATTTATATGAAGCTAGGCCAAGTATTGTTAAAATTTTAAATCTGTCTCAACAGAGCTTATGCTTTAATGTGATATAGTGTTACTAAAAATTTTGCCATTTTCTTGGGTTTAACAATTTATCAAAGGTTTTGTTCTATAATTAAGAAAAACTGTTTTATAAAACTTTGATAAATTGTTATGAATAAATCCCAAAGTACTTAAATATATAGTATGATTAATTAAAAAACATTTTAATAATCATTGTTCTCTTAATATTCGTAAAAAAATAAAAACTGCAAATGCTAATGAAAATATTTCTGTGGTCTTAAAAAAGGAATATTTTTAATTTATTTTTGAACATAAGTTGTAAATTTGTAAAAAAAAATAATGGTTATCACAAACATCTGCATTTGAGTGTTCTGAAGAATATTTTTTTTTTTCAATAATCTCATGTATGAGTACCTTTCAAACCATGCGAATTAACTTAAGTTTAGAATGGTACTCAGGAATTGAACATTCTGATTTTAGTCAAATTTAAAAGAATGAAATTCTCTATTTTTTTGACATGAGTCTAAACATTCCTAATTTTTTTTAGAGTTTTTTTGGTTTAAAAAATAGATTTTAACGGATTTAAGAGGCATTTTTTATCTCAAAATTGTTTAAATTTTTAACTTATAAAAAATGTTTAAAAAATGTTTGAATTCAACTTAATTAATTTTTTTTAATTTATATAATTCTTATAACGCACTAAAAGAATTTTTGTGGTCCATCATGGTCCACGCTCATTCTAATCTATTTAAACTCATAAATCCACATTTAGATGACGTAAAATCGGTCTTAAGTATTGAATCTACAATTGTAACAATTTCTCAATTACCCCACTTAAAAAATATTTTTAAATCCAGACTATTATTCATATTTCTACAAATAAAATTATACATTTCCTCCCATTCTAAATCTGGTGGATTGTGAAACATATTTTAATAAATTCGACAACAAACAAATAAATCATTATATTAGACTGGTGCAGGTTTATATTTTAATTTTGAATCTTAAAGTGATAACAAAATTATATGATTTTCAAATTAAAATTTACACTTTAATTACAAGCTCTGAGCAATTTTCAGAAAAAAGACTTATATGAGTAGGAGTCTTAATGAATGACTTATAGTTGCAAAGAGTAATAAAGATACTGGCATTAAAGAGGGTTTCATTAAAACGATTTTTATTAAAGTAACAAGATCTTTCTATAATAAAAATCTATTTTAGACATTAATATATTAATATCCAAAATCTCTATCGATAAACATTTTGTCTTTTTATACCCTACACCACTATAGTGGGGAGGATATTATACGTTTGTGCTGATGTTTATAACATACAAAAACATTGGTTCAATACCCACCTTAAAGTATACCGATCGATTCAGAATGTTTTGAGTCGATTAAGACATGTCCGTCCGTCTGGCTGGCTGGCTGGCTGGCTGTCCATGTAAAACTTGTGCGCAAGGTACAGGCCGCAATTTTCAAGATAATTTGATGAAATTTGGACAAAGCATGTTTTTTGGCACAGGGCACAGGGACGAAGCCTATTGAAATCGGTCCATTATTTTACCTAGCCCCCATACAACCGTACCTCCCGATTTGAACTTTTTATGCCATAATTTTGCATATAAGTTGATCTCTAAGGCGGTTCAGTTAGGACATTGTACGAGAAGAATCAAGTTATTTTAGTACATTAAAATGTCTGCTGTAAGTAAAGGGTCTTTACCCATCAACGTTTAAACCATTATAATGGAGTTTTACAATGTAACGAAAGGACAATCAGACAGACAACGCCATATCGAAAATAATTATTCTGCACATCTGAGCTGAAAGTTTGTGTCTGGCCTACTTTCCAATATTACCAATCTTAATGCAAATCTATATCGATTTTTTTATGCATCAATTTTCTTGGAATGATCAACATGACAAATACTTTTTGACGTCAACCTAATCAGTAATGGCTTATACTTACATAACCACTTATTTTTCAATGACTACTATTTACAGTATGCATTACTTTTAAGTACTATTTTAATGACTTCTATAGGTAAGTACTTTATTTTAAGTTTTGCCGTTTTACGGTCTTTTATTCGCACAGAAAGACTATAGCTTTTCTGTGTGAAAACCATTATTGGACGCACAATAAAATAACTAAGCAATGGTGTTTTATTTACATAACCACTTATTTTTCAATGACTACTACTTACTGTCTACATTACTTTTAAGTACTCTTTTATGGGCTTTTATTAAATCACGGATTTTTATATACACAGAAAGACTATATCTTTTTGTGGACGCATAATAAAATAACTAAGCAGTGTTGTTGTGATAAAGCGTTTTTTATTTGCTTCTAACTTACCGTTAGGCATCATATGACATAGCAACAAATATTTTAGGAAGTGTAATGCAATATCCATTTTTTCTGCATCTGTCTAATATTCACAAATACAACCAATAAACTGTGTATCCATAAATACATATGTAGATATATCAGTTGTTGTATATTCGACAACAACATGTTGTCATTACACATGCAATGCATATAAAATAAAGTATGGTAAAACATTTGTTAAATTGTCATTTAGTTGTACAAAAATACAACGACAACAGCAATAAAATATACAAATATCCATCAGTTTTAAAAGGAGTAAAAAAGTACACTTTAGTTAGAATCATAATATTTCTGAAAAGTGAATTTTGCGTCAAATATGGAACGAATTTTACAGAATTGTTAAGAATAATTAATTTTTTAGGATCGATAGTTTTTATAAAGATCTTATTATCAAAAATAAAATTGATTCACATGATGTACAAAATATAAACACACTTAACTTCTATCCGGTCGTCTCTTATATGAGAGCTAGTTAAAATCATGTAAATATTGATGACTTTTAATACCACACAAACGTTATTAGTTGAGAATACGATTAAATTTTCGATAAAAAGCAAATCTTGTAAATCTAGTAAACTATGTAGACCATGGGCTATTATCGCGAACTGCAGAGTAATAATAAAAGTATATGTAATCATGTAAATACATATATCCATTAAATTTATTCAATTTATGAACAAATAAATGCATGCGTCCATGCATAGAAAAAGGATTATTAACATATATTTTAAAATACTATAACATTTGTAGCTTTTAGCGTATTTAGGGATTAACAAAAATTGTTGTTGTTATTTTTTAATTAAACAGAATTTATTGACATGGCGAAATGTTTTGAAAAACTAATCATAATGCAAATGTTGTAAATATTAGGTAAAACTTAAAGGAAAATTAAATGTCAATCATAATTTTGAAAAAATTAAGTATAAATATTTCTGAAATACATAAAATTACATATTAAAAATTACAGTTTTTTTTTTTTGATAATGATATCTTCTGAACGAGATGAAATTTGAACCAATGTTAGTCCTATTGGATACTAATGTACTAGTTTTAAACAGAGCTCTGATAGAATTCTCTGAGTTACAGAAGATCAAAGTTTGACAGTTTTGGAAAAAAAAGTATTTTTTTCTTATCATGTAACTTATTATTAGTTTTTATATCACATGGAAGATATCACATTAACTGTAATGTTAATTTTTATATTTTTCTAAACTATTAAAATTTTTTATACATACTCTAAAAGTTTCCCAGATATGCACATTTTTATACCCACCATCAAAAAAGATGGGGGGTAATGATGGAGCCTGGTTTGATCCTAGCTCTATCAAAATTTATTTAAGTATAAGCCAGAATTAAGGTAAAAACAAATTAAATGCTCCATAATGTAAAAAGAAATATCCACGCTTTCAACATACTCACTGGTATAGGGTATCATTTGGTCGGCCTCGCCCGACTATACTCTTATGCAATTATAGTGCATACATCCCACATGGCAGCAGATATGCAGATGAAGGAGTTGAAATTTTAACAAAATATATTATTTTATAAGGACAGCTTACAGCCACTTTTTTAATGCTTTACATCGTATTTGCCTTATCTCAAATTGGGGCAATGTGTGTAATTGGTGGAGACCATATACTCCTCAGAATATAATCTTTTGAAGACCATCTTACCTCAATTTATACTTGTAAAGGCTATTAAACAAAAAAAATTATTTGCATTGTTAATATTGTTCTGATTGCACTGAATGCATAATATTATATTTCAAAATACTAAGAAATTAAAATAAATCCTTTTTATAAAAGTCAACAGTGTACATATTGAATTTAGAAACCAACACATTTTCAATAAAATAAAAAATTCTTTCGAAATATTTCTCATTTAATGCAATTAAATACACCTTTTTAAATTTTCAAGTAATCTATAGGTATATTCATTAAAATTATTTCCATAAAACATTGGCGCTTATAATTTTATTAACATTAAATTTAACTTCATTAACAAATTTTAAAAAGATTAAGATATATCCTTTTAGTCTTTTTTAAATAGACACATATTAATGTGTGCACGCAAATTGTTAACCCTTTATGAGAACTTAATGATTATAAGTATAATAATTTCCTCGAATAACACATACATCTTTATATCTAAGAATAAATTGCTGCACCACCATGGTGGGGAGGGTATTATGCGCTTTTGCTAATATTTAGGATTTTAACTAATAACTAGGTACAATTCTTTAGCATCTTTTTAAAAATCGGCACAACCGATTTATGCAAAACTTCTTTGTATTTGACATTAATTAGTGAGAGATCAAAAAATGCTTTCTGGGTTATTATAAATAAAACTTTATAATTGTATGTATTTAAATATTTTTGTTTTTTTTTCTTTTTTCAAAAATTAAATTGCAAAAAAAACTTTGTTGGAAAAAAAGAAAAATAAAAAGTTATGTTTAAATGGAAAATTTATACAGGCTTAACGATAAAATAAGAAAAAGAAACATAAAAGCTTTTACAAAATATACATATGTAACATTGTTGTGCGTTTTAATAACTTTTTTAATGTATAAACAATTTTATATGAATACTTTGAATTAAAAATCCAAAATATAAGTTTACTCTTTATTTGCTTAACGAAATTCAAAGTTTAAGTATTTTTTTATTTTAAAAATAATTAATAACTCTAAAGTAATATTGTGTCAATGCTGGCAACCTCTGCAGAGTTACAAAAGCAAATGTGTTAAATGGAATAAAGTAAAATATTTGCAACAAAAAATACAAAGCTTTGGTAAAACCATATGGAAACAAATATGTAACTTGTTGTTGATTTTTTCTATTATTTTTTTAAATATAAAGTTTATAATTTATGTAAATGAAGTCAAATATTCAGGCATCTGCAGACATGTACGTATATCTCTATAGTTAAGTAAATATTTTTTTAAAATGTGTATAAATATCCCAGTAAACACTTGGTCACAACTTCCTATTGTAATCACTTGCTTATAGTCCTGATTACATAGAAGTACTTTAATAAAGTCTTATTAAAAATGTGTTATTTAAATACTTTTAATTCATTAGTCAGCTCCTCTGATAAGATATAGAAACATTCGATTTATATTGATTGAATTTTCATTACTTGCCACCAAAAGTTATAATGACTTAACTACGTACCTGGCAATGAAAGTTTTTGCTGGAATGTTTATACCCCACACAACTTTAGTGGGGAGGGTATATTGGGATTGTGCTGATGTTTGTAACGCACAATAATATTGGTCCTATTCCCACCTTAAAGTATACCAATCGGCTTAGAATCATTTTCAGAGCCGATTTAGCTATGTCCGTCCCTCCATGTAAACCTTGTAATCAAACTACAGGCCGCAAATTGGAAGATAATTGAATTTGGTACATGATCTTCTATTATCCCAGGGATGAATCTTATTGAAAATGGCTAAGATCGGTCCATTATTTCACCTAGCCCACATACAACTGTACCCCCCAAAAAGGGCTTGTAAACATTGTAATCAAACTACAGGTCACAATTTTGAAGATAATTCAATGAAATTTGGCATTGAAAATAGTTAACATCGGTCATTATTTCACCTAGGCCCAATTGAACGGAAACCGCCAAATAGGGCTTTTAAGTTCATAATTATGTTTAATATACTCGTATCTCGACAAAAAGCTGCAAAACCAAGTTCTATACTACTCTTGATGACCCTGATAAACTTTTTAGTTATAGGGCCTCATTTGACCCTAGCCCCTCTAAAAAGCCCCCATCAAAATTTTACTTAAATATCCACAGTTTTATTAAACAGTAAACGGCTTTAGTATATCTGAGGCAAGGTACAAATCAACTTAAATGCTTTATTATGAAAACCACATCACATTTTATTCGTATACAGGTGTAGAGTATTATATGGTCGGCGTCGCCCGACTATAAATTCTTACTTACTTGCTGTTTTTTTTTTTTTTTTGAGTTCTTCAACTTATAATTAAACAAGTTTAGTTTTCAATAAATCATTAAGTATAATTGAATTTTGCAGTACTTAAGTAAAATTGTGAAGGGAGCTCTTTAAGAGGCACTTTAATTATAAAATTCATAAGGCTATAAAGGACTTGGTTTTGCAGCTTTTGTCGAAATACCAGTACATTAAACATAACTATGAACTTAAAAGACCTATTTGGTTAGTTTTATACCCCAAAAAATATATGTATTTATACAATGCAATATTAAGTACACGAATAGTGGGAAAATAAAATATTCGTCATTTCAAGTCATATAGTTTTAGAGTTTTAGTATTCGAAGATGTCCAGTTTTGAAATCGTCATGCGCTTAGAGGGTTTGTTGGGATCATTTTAAATGCTCTATTTTAAATATTATACCGATCTGACCAGTCGTTTAGATATTACAGATTTATTTCGAAAATTATCGATTTTAATTTACTGTTTTATATTTGCATGGCACAAATTAGAACACGTACATAAGTATGTGTTGTTCCAATTGTGTCAGTTAGTTTATTTTTTTAATTTTTCTATTTGCCTTTTTTGCCTTTTGGTTTTTCGTAATTATTGTTTACCTTTAACAGTGTGTTGCCTTTTTGTATACAAACTATAGTTTGTACTCTTTTCTGTTGATGTCGTTGTTTTTGTTAATGTTGTTGTGATACACATAATTAATTTCGGCTGTTTATGTTAAATATACATATACCCCAACTATTTTCATTTACCAAATTTTCTCCTGTTCTCGTTTGCTGTTTTTAGTTTGTACTGCTGTCACTATATTCACTAATTAAGCACAACGTTTGTCCATTAATCAAATTAGTTATTTTGGTTGATTTCAGAATCCTATACTACCAATACTAATGGGTATTATACGTTTACACTCAAATATGCTCATAGTCGATTTCATAATATCTGTCTCACACTCGAGGAATGGATAATGGGAAAGGTAAGTCCCACTTCTTTGAAAAGAAGCAAAATATTATTATATTATAAAATCTTAGTTACATAAAAAAGTAAAATGGATCCTAAGTTAATTTCAAAATAATGTTTCTTTATTTGTGTAATATATATATATATAAAAAAAATCTAAATAAATCATGGAACAATTTTATAGTTGATCGTACTTGTTAGTCTAGTATAAGCTATTTATAATCTCTCTTTACAAAATTGTATGTATTTCAAACAATAATATTTGAAATTATATTTTTTATTTATTAACTTACAGCATTTCGATAATTCTTCGCTAATTGCAACTAAGCCCATTGTTAAACCTCCACTACTTAAAACCCCACCCTATCATACAAATTCTATATTTAGTCTATAATGCTTTAAAATGGATGATTATGTTAAATAACTTCTGTTCCGGTCACTTAGTGTTTTTAAGGTTAATTACCAAATACTTACAAATATTTGTTGTTTTATTATTTCAACTATAACATTAACAATAAGAACTATTCGTTACTTTTATTTGAAATGAGTAAGTTTGCTTTTGTGACATGTAACAAAGAAAACTAATTTAGTTTATTTAATTGTATAAGGTAAGGTCCTTGCCTTATTTGTTACAAAATACTAATGTATTCCTTTGTTTATTTTTGTGCTTTTTTATTGGTAAAAGCCCCTGGAGAATAGAATGGAATAAATAAATAAATGTTATAACTCTCTGTGTTTTTTTATTTTGATAATAAAGAGCAATGTGAATGTTGGTTGTTTAAGCTAATAGATTTTCAAACAAACATACATACATACATACATACATACATACATACATACATACATACATACATACATACATACATACATACATACATACATACATACATACATACATACATACATATGTAGATATTTAGATATTTAGTTTAGTAATAATAATCATTTTGCTTTTGTGGATTTAAAAAGCACCTCAAATGCTACAAATATCTTGTTTGTTATGCACCGTTTGATCTCTGATACACGATTTTAGTGATAATTGGCCGCCAACATCATGTTTAGAGAATATAAGTGACTTTTATCACCTTAATTAAGGGGTCGATTACGTCACTTTAGTTGTGTTGCTAAAATGATTTTTGTAAAAGATAAAACTTAACAGATTTGTGTCTGTTTGAAGTCTATAAAGGTTTAAACGACTGAACCGACTTTCACGTTCACATTGCAATCCTGTATGTTTTAAGGAAGTATACGGTACTTTAATTAAAAAAAATCAATTATACAATTATGGCCAGTGCCAAAATATATATATATGGAACATCCCAAACAAATAAAATATATCAGGAAAAATAGTTTGGTCGGAATCACTTAAATATTTATATAAATTAAATAAAAATAAAATTCGCATATGAGGGAAAATATTAAAGTTATAATTATTAATTTTACCCTAACAACTTTGACGCCCATGTTAAAATTTGAGTAATAAATGACCGAACTATAAATATTTTGACAAAATTTTGTTAGATTAGATTGTGAAACGGGAATTCTCAAGTTTTGCACTATATGAATATTCAGAGAAAAAGCGTGAACTTGCAAAAGTGGACATTGGAGCTTGTATGTATATATTTGGGAAACTACAGTAGAAAATACTCCTCAGCTTTTTTACAAGTGGCTATAGTATTAATATTAACATGTGCAACAGCGTGGTACCTTCCTTATAAACTAAACAGCTATAACCTTGCAAACATATACATCAATATAAACATTAAGAGGGATTAATTGGCAAATTATCAATTAATCAATAGACGTGGCAATGTAAAAATATGTATGTATATATATCTCAGAAACTAAAATAGTGAGAGTTTAAATATATATTGAAAAAATGGAAGTATTTTTTAATAAAAATGTAAATATAAAAAATCATTAAAGGTTTGTTATCATTTTGGTTTTTATTGTAGCTAAGCACACTGGGTATAGCTAGTAGCCTATAATGTTAACAAATCGATCGTTGCTTCAGTATTAGAACTATTGGAAACAAAATTTCATATAAATAAGTTACGTACTTATTTTTTATAGACTGTTAACAATTTAACAGTCTATAAAATATGTACGTTCATATGTATATTAAAACGGATGTTATAAATTATTCATATTTAAGTTTTAAACAATTGTAGAAAACTTCCTATGAACCTGAACTTCATTGTTAGAATAGTTGCTTTAAACAAGTTATTTTTTTATAATAATTATGACAACATATACACAGTTTTTCATAACAATACATAAGCTAGTGAATGAGATTTTCACCCTGGGAAATATATTTTAGCACATTCTCAACAAAGACCATGGTAACTAGTAACTGCTTTATAAAAAAATCTGTTGTTATTGTATACGACAGTTGTATGTAAATTTCTTAAATGTTATTTTAATATAAATCAGATAAATTTTGTTGGTCTTAGTTTATAAACAGAATTATTGTCTCTTTTAACCTTTTAATTATTATAAGAATTTCTTTATTATAAACTCTTCATACGTCCCTCCTAAAAAACTTTAAAAAAATACTTTGTGTATGTACTATGAGGTCAAATACAAATATATCTAACAAACTAAAATCGTGTTGTGCAACTTTTGTGGTTAAATATACATATATTATAGTGCGAGCAACAACAAATAGATGTACGTAACAGAAAACACAAACCAAACAAAAATATGAAACCACTTTTTTTCCTAAGTCCTCATATATAAACGTAAATATATAAGCTTTCCTACAAAAACAGCTAAAGACATAAATATTATCAACACAGCTAAACAAAAACAAAATAATGGTAACAAAACTGAAAGTTGCAACTATGCTGCGTAACAAAATAACGTAACATGTAACAAATAATGAATTAGTTGCCACATAAGGTGCAATGAGATTTTGTTTTATACACAATTGTGTATAACAACTATTACTTTTGTTGAGACAACACAATCACATCCTATTCCAAACCTAGACAAAAAAGAATTTGGTATTTACCCCATTTTGTTTTATGAGTCCTCTCTCAACTAATGACAATGTCAAATGAGGGAAATGTGTTTTAATGCTGAGAGGCAGGTAGTATTTTAGTCATATAGTGTGTTAGAGTTTATTTAAAAGATTTTTTTCTATACAAAAAACAGAAAATAAAAACTCTTGACAAATTCCTAAAAATTATTCATGCACATAATTAAATGCCATCCAAACAAAGTAAAACACAATACCACTTACTTATTCTACATAGTATATAAAAAACTAAAAACTTTACAAAATAAAGTGCGAAAATAAACTTATGTGAATGTTTCCTTCCATTTTACGAAATAGTATGTTTGTAGTGTTTATTGTTGTCATTATTAAGAGTAAATCTTAGAAAAATGAGAACAAGTTTTAAGTTTTTTTTTATAGCCATGTGTATGTGCAAATAAATATATTTTATAAGTTCCAACCCGCTAAACATTTTTCTAAGATAATTCAGCATTTTTTATTACCTGATTTGCCGAAATATTATAAATATTGAAACTAGACGGGTTTTAACGGCTAGTTTAGGAAATTGCTTAGCGACTAACATTTGATTGGAAACACTAACGTCTGTATTCATAAAAACATATTTTAAGTTTATTAATAACTTTTAAACTAAATTCACAAAACTTGTATTCATAAAAAAATATAATGATAATATAATATCAAAGAAATTTATCAATATTTGCAAAAATTTATCAAAAATTTTAAGAATAATACGTCAAAATAAGACAATGTGCAATGGTGATGTTTATTTTGTCGCAAAATACTCGCTTTTCGGATACTTTTTATTATTTTTTTTATTATTTTTCTTAAAAATTCGTTTTTATCGTAAAAAATTATAAACAAAAATATAAAATTATACGCAACACTAGTACCTAAAATTTCAGTTAAATTGAGACAAGTTAAACAAAAAAAAAAACAGCACAATTGTTAATGAAGGTTTATTATTTGTTTATCACAATTTTATTAATGGTTTTTAAAGCTAAAATGTGCTTTAACTATTGTGTGCATTAAAACCAAAATAAAATTTTTTATGAATACAAGCATAGAGCTTTAAATCGATCATTGCATAGGTGGGTGTCTAAACTAAATGTACTAGAAGACGTATGCCAAAAGTATCCGAAAGATGTCACTAGAATATCCTGGAAATCTCAACTGTATAAATTGTTTTATTAATAGAAGTGTTTGTTTATAAAATTCTGTAATAAAGAGCTGTTATAATTTTTAACTATTTGACGCAATAAAAAGAATTTGTTGAATATTAAAAGGGAAATTTACAAACGTTTTAAAAGAAAAACAAAATAAAAGTAAAACTATATCTCTTTCATGGCATTAAAAAAAAGAACTTTGAGTATTTCTACAGAAAAGAATTGTATAGTGTATAAATTTCTCAAATTATCTTTAAGTATAGCAATGTAATTCTATCATAGATTAATGTGATACACTCTTATTATTAAGAATGTGTCATCAGCTTACAGTTTAAGTTGTTATCATGAACTTTACATCGAATTGTACGTCTTCAAATAAAGCATCATATAAATCAAATTGTACGTCTCCAAAAAAAGCATAATATTTGGAATGGGGATAAAATTAATTATGGATCGAGCTCATTTATTATTTTTTAAAAACAAATCATTTTGTCTATTTGTTATAACCATCAACTGGTTTTCTATAATAATGTCTATATGGATTCCTATATTTCATACATAAAAGTAATTTTCTGTAAGAAAGTTTTTATGGGGAAGGGTAAATTTTAGGCGATACCCGTAAAATTTTGTAGCTTTTGTTTTTTTTTAGAATACATATCCGTATTTTAAATAAGGTTCTAAAGACGACCTTGTATGAGGAATTATGGTCCTTACCTTGGCTACATTCAATATCAAAACATTTCATAAAAATCAAGTTGGTTAAATCGCCTATGATGAACTTTTCTTCATTTTATATTTAAATATATTTTTTATAGATATTTTTGATGTTCCCACCGAAAATAAAAAAATTGGTTTGGTATAATTTCTCCAATATTTTGAATTGAATATTTTCTAATCAAAGAATTCTTACATAGAAAACATATAATATATGTAGCGACCCTAATTTATATATGTATATGTATATGTAACATATGTATGAAACTCGATTTTAGCCTAATATTTACACTACAAAAGCATACATAAATAAATTCAATGTTAAAATCTCATAAAGGGAAATATATAAATTATGTTTCATTGTTTTTGTAATGCTCTTACGGAAGGAAATAAGCAAAAATGTTAAAGTTAACGAATGTCAGTAGAAGCATGCATTTAGATTTTGTTCTTTTTTTTTTTGAATTTTGTATTCAGCACTTCATAAACAAAAAAGCAAAGCAACATTAATAAAAAATACATGTACAAATACAGAAAACTACAGCAAAGGCAAAAGCAATACCAGTGTAAAATGCAACAGACCATATTATCACACAAACATATATACTTATGAAGATAGATATACAGCAACAGCTCCGTTATTTACTTCCTCTTTCATTCCGCATTTATTTTTTAAAATAGTTTTATTTCCAGTTTTCTGCTTTTGCAGTTGTTATTCATTTTACATTACTATAGGTAATGGCGGATATGAAAAAGTAAAAAAATACATTACTATAGGTAATGGCGGATATGAAAAAGTAAAAAAATACCAAATAAACGAATGAAATTCTACATAGATTTGATTTATGAGCATTGTGAGCATGTTCAAAACTAAGGGACATAGCAACTACAACAATAACATCAGTTGCAACAACTTGTTTTGTTTTCGTAATTTTACTTACAATTCGATGGAAGACATATTTTTTTTATTTTACTTGTTCTGTTTTTGCACTTTTTTCATTTACCAACAAAGTTTTTAACTTGAACAAACAAAAATATAATTTATGTTTCATATATAATTTTTTTCTTACAATTTATTTATTATTTTTATTACAAATATTAAAACAATACACATTAGGGTTATAACTTGTATGTATAATTTTTTTGTAAAAAATTCTAATCGGCCTTATCCATTTCATATAGAGTATAAAAAAGTAAATTGTGTATACATACAAAAGTATATTACTTTTTTATAGTTTTAAAAAAGTTTCCGCTTCAATTGCTTTAAAGTTTTCAAAATGTATTTTAAACAAAATTTTACCTTTATTAATGCAAAATTTAAAATTTTGGATTAATATTTGTGAACGGTTTTAGAAAATATATTATTAGGGTAATTTTTGTTATAACTACTAGGGTAGTGTGAGAATGAAATTTGTGACAATTAAGGATTTTTTTGCGACAAGAAAATATTTAATTACTTATATTTTAGCCTCTCATATTGAGGCACTCTATATGAACTATTTTAGTAAAAGTTGATTTACTTGAGGTCTCCTCATTGTTCCATTCTGAAATTTTTATATTTTATTGGGAATACTATTGGCTTTTTTATGGAGAAGAAATAAATAAAATACTCACTTAAAAATATTTATATAAATGATTTCATTAAAAAAATTTACAATAGTCAAATTATATACTACCCTTGAAAATATTTCTTGTGAGTTATTTATCCTATTATAAACAAAAGTATCACTTAAACTTGCACCAATAACTTTAATATAAACATAAATTAATCTGCAAATATGTACTATAATAATATTTACCTTTACTACCTCATAACCCGTCTTTTAGTAACTGATAAAACTTTAATGCTTGATTTTTTTAAATTAATTCACTACTACTAGTGGTGTAGGATATTACATGATCGACCATGCCTATTACTATTACTTGTTTATATATTAAAATGACAAATATTTTGAATATGTAGTTTTTCATAGAAACACACTCAGCCAGACACAAAATAGAAATTATTCTTTTTATACTGTCATATTGCTGTAATATGCAACTGAGCTCTTAACTTTTGCTATGTTAGCAACACTGTCATAATAAATTGTGTTTTGTCTCTTTTTAAAGAAAAAGTGTATGTGTGTACAGCAATGGTGATAATAAAAAATATATATTAATATGCACACATAACTACTAGTGTATATGTACACAAACATATTTACTAGTTATTAATAGTAAATATATATATGTTCATTTATACGAGTATGTAATAATTTTTATGAAATATCAACACAAATTTTGTATTTTTTGGAATATTACAGTAAATATATATAAATACATTTTTTCTATAGATTAAAAAATACCAATGTTTAAAAATACTTCTATTTTTTAATTCGAAAGAACTTGGTCCATATTCCAATTATATTACTGTCAAAACCCAGTTATAGCCAAAACTAATATATAAATCTATATTTCTCCGTGAACCTATTTATTATGCCTTCATCAAGATTGGTCGAATGTATATCTTTAAATCCACCTACTAGCAAACTTTAAGACATTTGGTTTATTTATCATAATAAAGTAAAACAATTGTTCAATTCACAATCAAGTTGTATATTGTATCTACTAAAGTGTAGTAACAGTGATTGTGAACAGATTTTTGTAGCAAGTCATAAGTTAATGTTCACAATAAAAAAGCAATCAAAACAAACAATGTCAAAAGTAAAAAAACAAATAATATTGAACTAATTAAACGAGCAAAATAAACAAAATTAATTTTTTTATTTAAAATTCTATTATTTTCATTATTCCACATTTTAAACTAATAAATAAACAGTTTTTAATAAAATTTTATTTTTGTTTTGATAAACAGCTGTTTGTTTGTAATTTCTGTGTTACCACTTTATCATTTTTTATGCCAAAATCGATTGAATTTTTATTTATATGCAGAAAAAACAATTGACAACACTGAATTTTCTTACGACATTCGAAAAACATATGAAAAATTGCCGTAAGAGTTGTATAAAACTTTTGCATAGAAAATACCAACAACATTGTTATGACTATTGTAGCAGCTGCTGACATACGACGCATACAATGCTACAACATCGATTGTGAATTGAACAAATATTTCTAAAATTTTTTTTTAGTATAGTAACTTGCTTCTATATGTCCCTATGTTCATTTATTGAAATGAGTTATGGATCATTATAGACCACAAAATTGTGCATTTGTTAGAATTAGTTTTCTGAAGACTCCAAATATCTTAAGGATTCAAGTTGTCAATTATCCTTTTAGAAATCAAAATCGTTCAACAAATAGTTGATATATAAGCAAAATCATTAAAAAATATATATTAATAAGTATTTTGAAAAAAATACGAATTCATTACATACTTACATAGAAGAAGATAATGAATACAATATAAGTTTTTTTGCTAACGTTAAAAGCAACGTTGTAACGATGTGACGTTTTAATTTTTACTTTGACATAAACAAACTTGTTCAAAAAATTCTAAGTAATTTCAAGATTTAGCTGATATTTTCTGTGAGCTGATACCAAGTCGTTTGGTTGCTAATGCTCAATGATAATTAAGTTTGCCGACTGAAAACTGAGATGGAAACAAGTTATAACTGAAATAACAAAACCGAAACTAAATTGAAGTAGTGAATATGCTAAAGGAATTCAAAATGTTCATTTTACTCACTGTTAAAATTATGCTGATTTCGCTGAATTTTTCAACATTGACAATTGTTCAATTTTACAAAAATTAAGTTAATTAAGTTAATTATAAAGCAAATTTCTACACCACAAAAAGTAATTGATAAATATATGGCTTCAAAAATATTTATTGCAAGGCAATAATTTTAAAATGCGAACGAGAAATCAGGATGAAGTAGTTATATATACATATAGCTTTCAAATCAAATTTTTTTTGCTGGGATATTTTTTTAAGTAAATGACATATAAAAAGAAAGTAGGAGATAATAATTTCCATCTCTGTTTATTTTTGTTCTATTAAAAATGCAAAATATATTTATATACATACATAGCTAAAGAACAATAACATGGCAATCATAAATAAAATATCAATATAAAATATGGTGCATACATCAGCTTTTACATACATACATCAGTTTTTACATTCTCTATTGTAACTTTCACATAAATTTACTTGAATACTCATATTTACTTGTTTGCAACACCAAAGTGCGTCTGAATGATACTTATTTAAGAAGAACAAACATTTATTGCTGTCATATTTGGAGCATAATGCAGAAAATTACAAGAATAAAATAAAAAAATATTAAAGTATGAAGAAGAAATATAATAAATATAGTTGATGTAAGAAGTATTAATATGAATTTATGAGTTAAGTGAACCACAAATTAATGACAGATTGTAAAAATAAAGTAGACGCAAAAGTAAATATTTATACATAAAAGCTAAAGAAACTTTTAATATTTTAAAAAATTAAAGAAGATTTAACGTTAGATGCAACGAAAAACAATTGACATATCTTACTGTGGACATACATATTTATAAAATGACATGTATTAAAATTCTTATTACTGTTTTTAATTATGACTGATATTATAAGATTGCTATTAAAAGAGCTCTTTTATTAATAGCTTACATAACATTTTTGTTACATATATTTTTTTTTAATCAGGTTGTTATAAAAACGATTTTATATTCATATAAATACAGATGTATGAGTCATAATAATAATATTTCTTAATATTTGAACACAAAACTGACACAAAACAATTCGAAGCAAGTATGAATGTATAGTCGGACAATGTCGAATATATAATACCCTACACCAGTCAGTATGTTAAAAAAGTGGATAAGTTTAAAAAATAAAACATTTAATTTGTTTTTAACCGTATTATGGAATATTTTTAAGTATTATTTACAAAAAAAAAAGATTTTCTATAAGAGGGCTCATAGGTGAGTAAGGGTAAATATGGGCCTATCCTTATAAATTTTGGTAGAGCAATTTGCGTCTACTTCAAAGTTTTTTATGTGGATTTTAATCGTTTTATTAGAAATTATGAGTGAATTTTTAAATTCAATATATTTTCTGAAGTGGAGTTTGTATGGGGGCTAGGGTCAAATGGTCCCATCACTATAAAAATTTGTAGTGCCATTTATCGTTCTATAAAACTAAGTTTAACAGATTTTTGTTGACATAATAGAACATTTATCGTAATTATGAGCCTAAAGGCTCGATTCGGGGGCTAAATCGACTCAGAAAATGATTCTGAGCCGATTGCTATACTTTAATATTTTTGGGTGTTTCAAACATTAGCACAAACGCATAATACCCTTCCCACTACAGTGGTGTAGGGTATATGTACATACAAACATATTAGTTTTTTAAATCGGACAATACCAAACTGATAATGATAAAAAGAATTTTACATATAAAATTTGTTCTATAAACCTTTGATAACTTGTTATGAATAAAGGAATTAAACTTTAATATACATATTATTTAACACATATTTACCTTTTAAAAATTTCGTAACATTTTAGTTCGTTTAATCATTTCCTCTACTTTTGAAAACATTTAAAATTCTCTTACAACAAACAAACACAATTTTTCTCTTAAATATAAAAAGAGCTTTACTTCATTTATACTTCAATTTACTCTTTACTTATTTGCTACTCTTTCATTTATTTTCCTTTCTTTACCAACATATTTCACTTGCCCAAACTACTTGCTTAAGCTTACAAAAAACTTTTTTTTACTTCCTTTAACTATTTCATTCTGCAAACACAACAAACACACACACTTGCATGAATAAAAAAAACAAAGCGTACAACAAAACAACGTCACGTCTGTCACTCATAAAAATTAGATACACACATTTTTTCTCCACGACTGCGCTGCTGGCTGCGCTTTTTTCTTAACAACATTTTCGTAAACAAATATACACTTGAATTTCATGATTTGTTAATTAACTTTATGATTTTCTTACAAAACAACAAACGCACTACATTTTAATCAATAAATTAGAATTATTTAAACATTATTCCTTTTATAAAAGAATTTTTAATTTTTCTTTGCGGGGCGACACTCTTTTTGTTGAAAAAATACTCACGGAACTAAAAACTAAAGAAGAAAAGCAAAAGGAGCTTTTAGCGCAGCTTTGTTTTTGACAGGTGTGTGGCTAATTGTGAGGATATAAAAATGTGTTGTCTATGGTTAATACTCGCTAAGAATAAAAAGGCTTAAAATATGAAAACTTAAATGTTTATTATATTTATTAAGGTTGTTTTAATTTTATCTTAATTTAAAATTTTACAAATATTAACAACATTAATATTTCTAACCTGATTTTTTAATAATTTCTCTTCCTGGATAATAGCCGTTAAATTTAAATTTAAAAATCTTACGTTTTTAATGAATTGTCTATGATTAATGTTTAATGATATTATATTATTTTTTTTAATAACTTATAACACGTTAACAAGTTACACACTGTAATTTGTAACGTGTCTCCCGTGAAAAGTTAAGCAAATTTTAGCTTTTGACGCGTTGGCCAGCTGATCGGGGTTGTATTTTGTTTTGCGAATAAAAATATACTATTATGAATTAAATTTCACCAACAATGAAAGAAAAAAGTAAAGAAAGGAAGATCAAAATAACGCGTGGTATGTAACTTGTAGTTTATAAAGCGCGAAAAGTTTGAAAAGCGATGACGGATTTTATGGTGATATAAGCATTTTTAAAAGTTTTATGTTAATTAATGTTAATTCTTATATTTTTCTTATATGGTAGCTATTTTCAACTAAAATGTTATTAAATAGTCGAAACATTTCTCCGATTCCAAAAACTTTCAACAATGTCCGTCCAAAATAAATCTATGGATTTAAAATTTGCAATAATATTGCAAATTTTGTCACATCACGTCACACATAACGGCTTGTACAAAAAAATCTGAAAACTATTTTTTAGTACTAAAAGCTGAAAAATAATCAATAAATATTCCAAATTACCATAAATAAGGTTTAAACCAAATAGCCAGATAAACTCGCAGATTTTTACATTTTTGTTTAATAAGAAATAAGCAACCTCTATGTCTGCCACATCACGTCACCCTTACTACTACTTATACTTATATCTTAGGGCCATTAAGAAATACAAGAATTAAAAAAAAAAAAAAAAAATATATATATATATATATATATATATATATATATATATATATATATATATATATATATATATATATATATATATATATATTTTTTTTTTTTTTTTTTTTTTTAATTCTTGTATTTCTAAGATATAAGCAACGTCTATTTCTGTCACGTGATGTGACAGAAATTGAGGTTGCTTATATCTGCGAGTTTACCTGGCTATTTGGTTTAAACCTTATTTATGGCAATTTGGAATATTTATTGATTTTTTTTCAGCTTTTAGTACTAAAAAATAGTTTTCAGATTTTTTTGTACAAACCGTTATGTGTGACGTGACGCGACATGACGTGATGTGACAAAATTTGCAATATTATTGCAAATTTTAAATCCATAGATTTATTTTGGACGGACATTGTTGAAAGTTTTTGGAATCGGAGAAATGTTTCGACTATTTAATAACATTTCAGTTGAAAATAGCTACCATATAAGAAAAATATAAGAATTAACATTAATTAACATAAAACTTTTAAAAATGCTTATATCACCATAAAATTCAACACAAATAAGTTTGACATACACAAAAATAGTTCATCCTAATTTTTTTTTTAAATTCGTCCATGATTAGATATAGCTTCCATACAAAGCCCACATTCCATTTGCCCATAAACTTGGATACATAACTAAAATTTCGCCATCCTGATAATACAAACACACAAAAAACTTTCAAATGTACAACTACTGACCCTTCTGATGATAATACAATAATCGGCCATAACGCCCATATAAAGCCGATATCCGAAAATCACTTTTTTCCATATATTTCTTAAAAATATCATTTGTTGAATTTCTGTGCTCTTTCTTCCACTTATCTACTAAAAAATCATAACTATCACCTAATTGAATAAATTGCATAAATATCACATCTTTTTAAATAACAATATTTCACAATTCGAAGGTTGCACTTGAGAAAATTTATGTAATGTGACGTGACAGACTTTGAAATTCTATAAAAAATAACCCCGCTTAGAATTATTTTTCTTTAATTTTCGGTATACTTTAAGGTGGGTATTGGACCAATATTTTTGTATGTTACAAACATCAGCACAAACGTATAATACCCTCCCCACTATAGTGGTGTAGGGTATAAAAAGGTACAATTTTAAGAATGAAAAAGTACTAAAAATACTTACATTTTACACTTCAGTCAAAATTATGTTTCTAAACTATATATTTTAGAAAATTTAGTATCATTTGACAGATAAAAATTATTCTCTTAAAAATCGTTTGTAATAAAAACCGTGTATGTTAAATAATCATATAAGTTATAAAACATAGTATTTGATATATGAAGAACAAAAAAGTGGAATAAATTCTACCTTTGTGAAAATTACTTATAAAAAGTATAACTTTTGCTCTTTTCATTTAGAAATAGGCTTTTTTAAAATTAGGTTTGCAAATGACTTTGTGTTTAAATCAATGTAACACCGATAAAACTGAAAAGATACAAATCTGCATTGATTTACTTAAGAAAAAAGTTTTTAAAAAGAACCAATTATCCGACTAGGCCTTAGTGTCCGAATTGGAAACTATATACCGATATCTTATTTTGTGTCAGTAAATTAACTATTATTTCAAATTTTATAAAAGTTTAAAAAAAAATAAATTTATCTCTCTTTTTCTTTTTTATACATTTTCCAGTGAAATTGCAAATATTTTATTTCAATATAGATATTATACCCAAAAAGAACTCAGTCGATTAAGCCATGTCCGTCTATCTGTATGTCTCTCTGTTGAAATTAATTTTCTGAAGTCTCCAGATATCTTCGAGATCCAAATCTTCAATAATTCTGTCAAACATGCTTTCGAGAAATTTTCTGTTGAAAATCAGTAAAATCGGTCCATAAACAACTGAGATGTGGGTAAAAATCTGAAACTACCTCTGAATATTTCCTTAACAAATTATAAAAAAAGCATAAAAACAACAAGGAGATAAAGCAATAATATGTTTCTAATACAGCTCATATTTGTTTGAGGGTGGTAAAACAGTTTGACGGTGGTAGTACAGTACAACGGTTAATATATCTTTCTGCTACATTTTATATTTGTTTGTGTGTATGTTATGTGTGACATGTGTGCAGAGATACAAAAATAAGTAAAAACTGTTTTTAAAACATACTTGGTGAAGGGTATATAAGATTCGGCATAGCCGAATATAGCCGAATAGTTTCCAGATAGGTAAGCAATAGATGTGAAAAAGTTTTTTTATTTTTACAAGTTGCATTAACCTTAAGAACTTCTGTTTAAAGCGTTTAATGTGCCCAAAGGTTAATGTGTATAAGAGTTATATCTCTCTCACTCTTAAAAAGTTGCACAACTAAGTCTTAACGACTTTTTATTATGGTCGGGCATCATTTAAACCTACAAAGTTGCCTTTAGAAAACTACTTGAATGTACAAAATTCACTGATGAACATCAATATAGCGTGATGGAATTAAGCACATATAAATATTTTATACATATAAATCTATTCACCAAATTGGTCTTCATTTGCTCCTAGTACCCATATAAAGAATTAGTTTTTCGTCAATAAAATGTATATCGGAAAGAAGATAATATTCAAGATAAATGCTTTATTATAAAAAATATAACACATAACCGTTGTAGAGTATTATATGGTCGGTCATGTCCGACTATACTTTCTTACTTGTTTCTATTTTTCGTATTTAGCACGTTAATACGCATCGTTTGATAGATATTCTTAAAATAAGAGTCCCTAATGTTCTTAATATTAACTCCACTGACTAAAATACCATAAATAATTTTATTTTTCAATTACAGACTAGGAATTAAATATTTTCGATAATATTTGTTCATAGAAATAATATATAAAATATAATTACATATTACATGTATAATTTAAGCCGTGAATGTTTACCAACAAAGTAATTTAATAATCGTAAAGAATAATTACATTTCTAAAATATAAAATTATTCAAATTATATATTACATAATACTTTTCAATTAATACTTTCCAATTAATTAAAAGTAAATTAATAATTTATCATTATTTTATAACACTCGTATAATTGTTTTACCCCCTTAATCAATAGTCATCCTTAAAACATTAACTCATACATTCAGCTATTCCACAAGTTTATCACTTATAAGACAAATTATTTGAAATTATTTAAGTATATTTTTTTCGTATTATTTCATAACCTTTAATTTAAAAATACCTAATTTTCTTTTAATTACTAGAAAAAGTTTAAGTGGGTTTAGTTTTTTTTTCTGCACCATTTGTGTATTTGAGTGCCATGTCATCGCGCAATTATGCTTAAAAAGAAAACCAAGTCTTATAAAGTGTATGGGTGGAGTTATTGCCACTTATTTTTATTTATACGCCAACAAACGTAAGTGCAGCACATTTCAATTAATTTAAGAACCTCATGGTCAAAATGTATAAAATTACACGAGAATAAATACAGACACAGAAAAGTATTAAGGAAAACGTTACACAATACCTACGTCAAGGAACCAAAAGTTGTAAAAATTCAAGGGAATATATCAACGGTTTAAATGTCTGTTGTACATTTCAACGAATATCAATAAACGTAAAGGTAAATAACCCAACAAAAACTCGGTAATGGGTTGTACTTCCACAACCACTTACTTTGCAATGATTATTTACTTGTCGTCTGCATTACTTTGAAGTACTCAAGTAATGACTTTCTTTTAATCTGAAATAAAAGTACTTTATTTTCGGTTTTGTTATTTTGTTTGAAAATGATTTTTATTTTTATGTGTTAAAAATTGTGTTTTATAAAAAAGAAAACAACATTAACTTTGTAGCTTAGAACCATTATTTGACGCGCAATAAAACAGTTAAGTAATGGTGCTGTGAGTGGAACATTTAACTATCAAAGTCCGAAGTCCCTGGTTTAGTATTCTGACTGGCTCCTTTTTATTATTAAAAACAAAACAACTTACTAACTAGCTTCTTTGTAAGCAAAATATACTTCTTTAACTCCCTATTTGTAAGCGATCGTCATCATGTTAAAATAATGAGTAAAAATGCTAATGAAGAAATAGTGAAAAGAGGTTTTATTAGCATTGTAACTCATTACTTTTCAATTTCAGTTTTTCCTGGGAATATTTGTAATAATGAAAATTTAATACCCTAATGATATCCTTAGCTTTATGTGAAGAATAGAGTAAAACAATACACATTATATAAATGTCTCAAAATAATAACAGTAGATGTGGTTTATACTAATATATATCTAAAATATTAAGTTCCAATTCTCAAAGTATTTGTAGATTGACGATTTTTTTGACCAGGAATTTCCATATAAAGACGACGTTATATGGGAGGTAAAACTAACTACTGTGAAATTTTAGGACATTGGCTGCTCAATTAACATTTCTTTTAATATTTAGACTATATTCTGCAGTTCCTTTATGTAGGGTCGTTACGAAAATGTCCACCGACTTTGTCCATTTTCTATACCAAGAGGGAATTCTTGTGAAATATTTCCTACCGAAATTTCAACATTGAAACAGACAGACTATCATACACAGACATAGTTAAGCAGATGGACATCTAGATAAATGAAGTCTAGAAATTTATTAAGGATTGATGTTCTACAAACAGATTAATAATGTTTAATTCTACCGCTGGTAGGGCACTTAATAATTAACAATTTAAGGCATTTGCCACAAAGAAAAACAAAATGAAATCATCATGGGCTAAAATTATCAATACCTCAAACAAATAGTAACAACAATTAAAAGCAACAACGAAGAAAAAGTTTTCCTCGTAGACATAAATACATACATACACTCTCACACCAACAACGTAACCTTTTAGTACAAAACAAATGTTTAAGTATAAAGTATAAATGAATGTTAAAATTTATGCGTAAAAACTTTTTTAAAATTCAACAATTCATTAAGAAAATGTACGCAGACAGCAACAAGCAAAGTTATTTTTTTTTAACAATTGTACGGGTATGAATTAAATGAAAACCCTTTTTTATTATATGTGTATAAGTATGTAGTATGTTAAAGTTATTTTTACTCTCTATCTTCAGAATGTTTTTATGTGCGGACTTTTTCATTTCATTATGGCAATTTTGTAGCTGTTTGTGTTAAAGTTGTTGCTGCCGCTTTTTAACGTTTTTTTTTTTTTGTGGTGTTGATTTTTTTCATTGTACCAAAAATTTGTGGCCATAAATGATAATAAAACCAAACACCGAAAATGCGTGAGTGAAAATTGTTCGCATTTATTCATTTTCGTGCAACATCGGCAACAACAATAAGTCAGGCAGGCATATAAGTGGCTGTAGACTGGCAAAAGGATGAAACGTAAATTAAAAGGGGTGGCTGGTTAATTTTTGTTCTTTTTTTTCGTTGGAACAAGGTAGGCGGTTATATTCACATAAAATATTTAATGCAAAGGTGTTAAAGCCAAAAATTATATTTATTCATTTCAGGAGTAAAAAGCTTAATATGTCTAGTTAAGTTTATAAATGAGCGTTTGTGTGTCTGTATGTAGATTTAAGTGGAATTTCGTATGAAAGGTTTTTATCGTCCTGCCATTTGATTAATGTATTTAGTGTTATTATTGTAATAAAATAGAAAATAATACTAAAATATTTTTGAAAATGTTATGAACGAAGAAGAAAAAGAATTTTATTTTAACTACATTTTATTTATAACTAGAGCAGTAAATATTTTAAGATAATGATGGCTATTACCTTTCTTTTAAATTTCAAAATTCTTGAAAATTTTGAAATGAGTTTTGCAGAAGGTTTTAATTAAAACCTATTGTTTTATTGAAAGGAGATTGTAGGTTTATAAAATGAACAGAACCAAACTAAATAAATAGCGAAAATAAAATGTCTGACTTTCGTATATATAAAGTTAACACTATTTTCAAGCTATTGTATCGTAACTCGATTAGTTAATGCTAATTATTGCGCAACCCAACAAAATGAAGATGACCACAAGTAATAAGTCTAGATCTGTATATGCCAAATCTTATATACCCACCATCAGACCAAATAAATTTTGGAATATATATAAACTATGGTCATTATATAATTACGTGGGACTTATTCTCATAAAATTAGGTTTTAAGCCATTTATGAGGTTGAATTATGCTCTTCATAAGATATGGTAAACTTATTAAGTCTGTAAAATAATTTTTGGAAGCGAAACTTATATAGGGTAGGATCAAATATTAACAGGTCCTCACTAAAATTTGGGTTAATATAAAAACCATTTGAGTAAAATTTTGTATCTATACCGACATTTTTAAACCAATATGAACATTAAAATCATTTTCAAAAATAGACTTTTTATGGAGGGTAGGGTCAATTATGGACCAATCACCATAAAATTACATAGAACCAGTTTCAGTCATATTTCAGTGCTATTCTGCCATTTTTTAGTCAGTTATGAACATTTCTGTCCATATGAAGCTTTATTGTGTAAAACTTCGTCACTGTAATAGTATATTTAAGCCAATTATGAGTGTTAGAGTAATTTTCTGAAGAAACTTTTTATAGGGAGATAGAGACAATTATTGAGCAATCATCATAAAATGTTTTTAAAACTTATTTATTGCTGTATTTTTAAGGTAGTAGTGGAACTTAACGTAATTTGGAAGGTAGAGTCAATTATGCAAAACGATTTCTGTTACCATAGTACTTGTTTATATCGTATTTTATTGTTATATCACATCTATGTCTGCGTACAGCTCATAGAGCTCATGATTCATTATGATGCGTTCTGACATCATTGTCATCATATATCAGTTTAAAAAAATATGTTACAACCCGAAATTTGACTAAAAACATTATTCTAAATAAACAGTTTCAAGTCTAAACAACATGTATAGTGATCAAGATATGTATATTACTTCAAAAATTAAAAAACATTGTGATACTGAATATGTTGACATTGATTCAATAATATTGACATTACTTTCGTTTGGGTGTGAAAACCTTATAACCCCTAACTGGTCGCAATTTTCAAAGTAGTTTTATGAATTTTGGCATATTCCTATGGTTGGAAACCATTATTTCAAAGTCCGCCAGTAATTAATCCACTATACATTATTAACAGTTTATTTGAAATTAAATTTTATAAGTATTAAGAGATTGATCACCTGGTAAAGACGTAACTTCCAGCTCAATAAAAAAATTGTGTAAAATATTGTTTTACAAGTAGTGGTAATATGTATAATAACTTGAAAAATTTAATATGAATCATTTAATAATTTCTTACATTTACTTTTTAACACATAATCAATAACCACTTAATAAGCTTCTTTAAAGTATCTGCAATAAATTGTGATATACTTACATACATATGTACATACTTACCTACATACGTATGTATGTATCTACATATTTATAATGCAGACATGAAGAGTTAAGTACACTAAATGTTACAGAGTACTATGAAAATAATAACGACCACTTAAATTAAACTTCATTATTTTAACTGTCAATTTTGGCTATAGACACTTGATATTAAAGCAACCACATACAACCCGACACACACATGTATATGTATGTACTTTCATAACGAAACACACACACACTCTACCAGCTACAAAGAAACAAACATAATCATCTTTTTGACTGAACAGTTAGCTGGCTTATAACTGTAAATGTATATTAGTAAAATAGACAGACAGTAAAATAAAGAGTGAGATACAAAGAGAGAGAGGGAGAGAGAGAGAAAGAAGCAATATCTATCAATAAATAAATAAATTTTAAAATAAATGTCAGACTATAGTTATTATTAACATTATATTTAATATAACGGTGTGTTGAATGCATCAATGCTTTTAAAGGCTATTGAAGGGTGAAAGGATCATTGAAAATTTCTTGTGGAGTGGTATTGGCAAAGAATACTCATACCTTATTGCGGACGATATGAAATTAAACTGTGGGTAGAGCTTTAGAGATATGACAGTTGGATATTTCAGTCATTCAAAAGTAATTGTCATTGACATTGTAATAAATAGCAATTCGTGCTTAACAACACTGGTGACCACTTAGTCATTATGGTTTCAACTTATATTCAGTTCCATTGAGTTGTGAGGTATTGAAGTTAATGCGTGCTATATGTATGTATATGTGTTGATTGTTTATTCTTGCGTATGTCTGATTAAAACAAAAAACGAGAAAAAAATTACTATATGCCACCAATTTATATTTTCCTATAATTTATATCTACTGTGGAAAAGACTGAGAAATAATATTTTCTGTTTTATTAAGTTTCTTTATTTGGTAATAATTTTTTGCTAAATATACCCTTGAGTGGCATTTATTATTGCTTGGTTACTTGTGCTTTTGCCATAATTTGACTTTATGTTTACGCTACCCTATAGTTGATGGTTTAAAAGCAAACAAGTGTTTAGAATAATCCTGAAACAATAGAAGTTAATTATTTCCGTCTTAGAATACGATATATATATAAGAAGAAATTTAGACAAGAGCTGTACTTATATTTTATACATAAAATGAAACATTTCTAGGAACCAAATTCCGACATTATATCGTATGATTTTTGTCATATGATGGTCAATTCTATATCGGTTAAGAATTTTACAAAGACTTAACATATGTATATATATTATGGGATCCATGGTGGGTATAAAAACGAGAGGAATCAATCGTGTTGAAAAAGAAGTTCGAAAAACAATAATAATATATTAATGATGTATTAAAATCATTAAGAATATGTTTTTCCTGACTACAGGATTCACAATATTCATTACTGGCCTACACAACAACTCACATTTATCCATTAGAAAAATATGAATCAATTTTCATCAATTCATTTTGACATGTGCGTGACGCATATAAATTGTTAATATATAAACAATTTTCCTTACAATAAAATAAAAGAAAAAAAATTATATATTTGACAGTTTCGAGCACTTACTCTTAACATTATGTTACTTTTGTTACTCAAACTAAATTGACAGCAGTGGTCTAGACTTTATTTCTATAAAAAGGGTTTTTTCTATAAAATGGCCTTTGGCCGAATGTATGATACATATATGTATATGGAGCAAAAACACCATAAAAAAAGGTTGGTAATAAATAATTTAATAAAAAGTTATTTGATATTTTCTCTATTGACATAGTATTAAATTTAAATTAGTAAATATCAAATATTCATATTTACATTTAAAAAGAACTTTGTACAACATTATAGAGAGATGATATACTTGGTATACATGAAGAGTTGATCTTAAAGCGTTTGTTTAAGGATAATAAATAAGAGTGTTAGCAAATATAGTTATAACAATCAATAAGCACTTACACTTAAGAATGAAAGAATTCCATAATATGCATATTGTAATTATATCAGTATGATTTTTCTTAATTTACTATTTTTTCCTAAAGGCTTTTAGACTTTACATTAGTATTTTTCTTTTTTAATACAAATTAAAAAAATAAAAACAAATATTAAAAACCTAAATCAATAAATATATAAAATAGTTTTTATTTTTAAATATATATTTTTACAATTTTTTAGCTTCAATATTTAAAACAAATATTATTCTTTTTGTAACAAATTTCTCAAAAATTCAAGAAATATTTTTAATAAACAATTTTTATTACAAATATATAAAGTAACTAAAAAAACTTAAATATTTTATCTGTGGGGTACTTGCAGAAAAATATTTGCTAAACGATTAATTTAATTGATTTCTAAATCTAAATCTCTTGTAATAAAAATCTAAATGAAAACTAAAAAAGTAGCTATAAGGATTATAGCAATTAAATAAATTGCATATTTTTATGAATAATCAAGTGTTTTTTAGGGTAAAAAATAGTTACATAAAAAAACAAAACAAAAAAGGTTTTTGTCGGACATCAAAGTCTTATGCATACACAGTTTTATTATCTTTTAGATATATTCAGAGTATATCATAAATGTATATCAATACAATGTCAGTATTATGTTATAAAAATTAAAAATTGCTATAAAATTACCAAAAAACATTTTTTTCTTCTGAAATTTATGTCACTAGTGCGGAATAGTTTTCTGGATATTTTGCCATCAAAATGTTATTTTCATGAAAATGACAGATAGAGACTATTGAATATAGTCCCTCGACATATATAAATTTTTTTATTTTTGCTTAAAAAAGTTTTATTTTCATTGTTGCTTTATAGTCGATGCGATTGAATTATATATATAAAAAATAAATATTAAAAAAATATATATACTTTGTTTATTATTGTTTTATAGACCGATCGTTTTTCTATGGTCATTGGTAGACACAAAGCATATCTTTGAGAGAAGTTACAAAAACAAGATTATGCTTTACATACAAAATGAGTCGGCCTAATGTACATACATATAACTAGATGTACACTATGTCAAAACTAAATGAAACCAACACCAAGCCTAAGGTTATGTAGAAAAGGCAAATTTTTTAGTTCAAGTATTTCGCCAACATACTTTCGTGGAAACATTGTTTATACAATTTCAATCTTGCCAACAATTAAGCAAACGCTACTTTCTACACAGAAAATGAATGAACACTCATTAGCAATTCATAAACAGAATGGAAATAGAGATAAAAGATATTAAAGAAAAAAATTGTCAAACAAATGTGTAACCTAGTGTGCTTGAGTGAACATATTTAACAAGACGATGATGATGATGATAGAATTTTTGTTCTGATAGTGTTAAAACATACAATGTATTTTAATTCTGCTGCGGATGTAGCATGATGATATATACTAACAATGATAATGCTGAGTTGTTGAAAAAAATTATGTGAATGTAACAGAAGTAAGATTATGATTTTATATTTTGTAGTAAACAAGTTTTAAAATATATTTGTATCTATAAAATTGTCTGTCTTTTCCTCGCTGGGTCTGTAAAACAAAAAAGGGTTAGAAATATGAAATAAAGTTGTTTGAATTACATCAACAATATTGTAAGAAAGCACACACAAATTACACCGCCCGACAAAAAGAGAAAAAATTCATTAGACAAGAAGTGGATGATATACGCCTGATGTAATAAATTTAAGGGAAAGAATCTGCGTTGTTAGTTTTTCATTTCGTGATCTTGTGTCCTTTCGAAAGAACCTCAAAGTTGTAAGCTTGACATCAAATTTGGCATTGTTTGATCAGTAGAAATATTTTAAAATATTTTTTGAAAAATGTACTTCTTAAAACTTTGAAGTCCTTTAAAAAATACACAGGATCACGAAATAAAAAACTAACAAAGCAGATTTTTTCCATTTATAGTTTCAGACGTATATCATCCGGTTCGTGTCTAATTTTGAATGTCGGACGGTATCCTCTCTGAAACAATGTCATTTTACTTTTTATCTAAAATTAAAACACATTTTCACCCCTTTAAGCAAAGATTTTAGTTCTTTATAACTAAAAACTAGTAACAACATTTTTGTAAATATTTTGGACATACATATATTCCAAAATTTGAGGCCAAAACATCGATTTTTGTCGACATTTTTTGATAGATTTAAAACTGGGGTATATTTTTTTAAATCCCACTTTAGTATACTATTCTACAGGAAATTTTTAGGAGTTATGGTGGTTATGATGTAAACTTGTGGGTTAATAATTTCCCATCAAACAATGATGTTTTCCATCATCATCTTTTTGATAATTCTAAAATATTTATCCTAGAAACATAAATTTGACTAAATAAAAATAAGTAAATGGAGACTATTTCCTACTTTTTTATCCTTCAAATGATATCTTTAGGATTCTCTATAATCGGGAAATGCAATTTATAGAGGGATTTTTTGTACTTTTTCGTTCTTCAGATGGTACATTTTGTTCTCTGCTGAAAGAGAATTTATTCCCTTGATAATTTTGGATAATATTGAATGTTAAAAAAGAAACATTTACAAGTAAAGGTATTTTCAGACTACAATACTGAATAGTATAAACTAACTAGTCTAAACATAATTTGTAATTTATATTTCAAAAATATTACTGATTTTTTTGACATACGATTGGCCGTTTTTTAAAGCAATTCAAAAACTTTTTATTTCGGTATGTATTTTATAATTACAATAAAAAACAAACAAAAAGTATAAAATATATTAAAAACATGAACGAAAAGTGCATAAACGATTATAGTGTAAACATTAGGGTATTCAATTATTCGGATTTTTGTCTTATTCGGTTTATTTGACAAATAATTATTTGAGGTTTTACGTTAGCCGGTTAATAATCGGATAATCTCGAAACTAACAACTTAACTGGTTTCTTTTTTAGAATAATTTTTGATACTTACATACTTCTCACCGCTGTTAGGTATAATTTCTTCGGCCATGCCCGAATATATGTACGTTCTTACTTGTTTTGTATGTAAAGTACACTTAATATATAATTTGTTAAAGAAAAGGTGGCAAAATATACGTGTGTATTGTTTTGCCAACCACCTTTTAATGCAAGATGAAAACGCAAATAACCCAATTGATAAAAAACAATTAACTAATAATTACTGTGAAAGAAGAAATGCTTCAGGCTTTAATGTTTTGTTTGCAATTTTTAAATTGTTTTAATTCTGAAACATGCTAAAAGCAGAAATATATACAATACTTTTTTCATGTTTCATTTGTTAACTGCCATTGATTTATGATAATTATAAAAACAACAATAATACGAATATTTTAGCGAATGCCTATGTCGAAGAAAAATAAATACATATAAAACACCATCTTGGCAGACGGAAAATTTACTAACATTTTGGACATAATTTTAGAACAAAAATAAAAAAGGTTGATTGAGAAGAAAAATACATTTACCATTTCAAATGCAATTTTTCAGCAATATTAATTGCATTCTTCTTCATAAAACTTGGATGCTTTCATTTTAGGTTATAATAGCATGCATATGCACATACAGGTTGTATTCGAGCTATTTAACTGTTAAAAAGATTTATATATTTTAATTTTCTTACTCAGTGCTTTGACACAAGTTCGATATCCTTACCAATTACGCCACTCATATTTACGAAACAAAACACAAGCAAAACCTTTATAAAAAGCCTGGCGTCAAGAACACAACCCAGTATTTTGCAACTCAATTAATTCATTTTTGTAATTAAATAAGAAGAAAACAAAATAAATATATTTCACGACTGAGCTGTCGCCATTGTTGTTTTAAACATTATAGTGAGGAGGGTATTATGCGTCTGAAATCGGTTTGTTTATCTTAAAATAATCCACATTTTTAACATACTCACTTGTGTAGGGTATCATATGGTCGGCCATTACCGACTAACTATATTAAAAAAAACGACAACGACATCGTCAGAATAAATAAAACAGTAAATTTTATAAATTTAATTCCACAAAAAATACTTAAATTCTTTAAGTAGTATATTTAAGATGTTACGAAAATTCCATTCTCTAATTAACACTTTAATCAAAACAAAAAAAGTACAGAGCGAACAAAATAGAAAATCACTAAAGAAAAATTATCTTTTGTATTCATGAAATTGAAGCTAAGAAGAAAAAGTTAAAATTTTACTGAAAAGCCCTCATATAATTTACACTCAAAATGTGTCTGAAGTGTACTTAATCTAATGTGGTAAATTTTGTCCATGTGTGGATGTTTATGTTGTTAAGACTCTGTTTTTGTATATGTTTAAAGACTTAGCTCATAGAAGGTACTCTTCCATAGGATGGGATACTTTTCTTCCTAATCTTTTCATTTTCACATGTTGTTTTTTAGTAAGCAGACCATTATATTTAAAATTTAATTAACATTCCATATGATGCTGGTATGTAGAATACTGTTCTTAGACTCTCAGGTAAATTCAAATATTTTCAAATACTATTGTCCTGCAAAATGTGTTGTTTTTGACACACAAATCTGAACTTTATACAAAATTGTACATAAGTTATACATAACAAATGACCTAATAAACTTTATAATTTAAAAGCCTGCAAATGGAAAAGTTTTCAAGATATTTTTTGTATATTAAATTAAGCTGAAGGTTTCAATTAAAGGATGTAAATTGCTGTTAAGGAGAAAACTTTTTTATACCATGCAGTAACTCTAAGGAATGCGGGTCAAGTTATTATGAAAAAAATCATAATAATTAGTAACCACACATTTTTATATTGTTGTAAAGCCTTTAAAAAAATGCATCAGTTATTATCTATATAATAGAGTAACGTTACTGATTGACATCAGAATTGTGAAATTTTGACAGTAGATGTCTTCTAGGTTATATAGATCCATTAAGAAAGGATTTTTGGAAATTTTTATATTTAAGGGTAAAAAAGGGGAAAACTGATAAAACAGGGTTTCTTAATTGTTTAATACAAGAAAAACCTTCAATACATTTGTATCTACTTTTTCTAAATCCGTATTTTAAGAGGTGAACATGTGTAATAAATGTAAATGTGCACCTTTTTACCTTTTTATATATTTTTAACTCAATAAATTTGTATATACATATATTGGACATCAAAAACAAGCGAAATCTGTGATCACTTTCATTTCATTTCAAAAACCGATATATTGAGTAAAAACATAAAAGTCCGATTTTCTCGGTAACTGTAACAGATACAACAAAAACAAGCGAAATCTGTAATCACTTTTATTTCAGTATAAAGATGTATAAGTTGAAAATCCGTTTTTCTAGGAAACCATAAAAGTACAGCAAAAACAAGAAAAATTTTACATAAACGTGTAATTTGAGTGAAAACATACAGCAAAAGCAAGCGAAATTTGCGATCACCTTTATTTCCTGTCAAAAACCGATATATTGAGTGAAATTATAAAAGTCTCCTTTTCTCAAAAACTATAAGAAATACAGCAAAAACATACAAAATCTGTGATCACTTTTATTTTATAATAAAGACGAATAATTAGAGTGAAAACATACAAGTCCGTTTTTCTCAAAAACTATAAGAGATACAGCAAAAACATGCAAAATTTGTGATCACCTTAATTTCGTTTCAAAAAAGTACTTTTTTGAATGAAAACATAAAAGTCCGTTTTTCTAGGAAACTATAAGATATACAGCAAAAACAAGCAAAAACTGTGATCACTTTTATCTAAATATAAAGATGTATAATATGAGTGAATACATAAAAGTCCGTTTTCTCAAAAACTATTTTTATTTTATTATAAAAACGAATAATTTCAGTGAAAACATAAAAGTAGTTTTTTTTAAAAACTATAAGAGATACAGCAAAAACAACCGAAAACTGTGATCACTTTTTTTTAAAAACCGATATATTGAGTGAAAACATAAAAAACAGTTTTTGTCAAAAACTATAAGAGATACAGCAAAAACAACCGAAATCTGTGATCAGTGTTATTTTTTACCAAAAAAGTCCTTTTTTGAGAGAAAACATAAAAGTCCGTTTTTCTCGGAAACTATAGGAGATACGGCAAAAACAAGCGAAATCTGTGATCGAATTATTTCCTACCATAAAATAAATTTTTGGAATAAAAACATAAAAGTCCGTTTTCCCGGAAACTATAAGAGAAACAGCAAAATCAATCAAAATCTGTGATCACTTTTATTTCACACCAAAAACTGATATATTGAGGGAAACATAAAAATCTGTTTTTGTCAAAAACTATAAGAGATACAGCAAAAACAAGCGAAATCTGTAATCACTTTTATTTCCTACCAAAACTGATATTTGAGTGAAAACACAAAATTCCCTTTTCCTTGAAAACTATAAGAAATACAACAAAAACATCCTTTTTGTCTCTTATCAGGTACAAAAAATATTTTGTACAAAAAAAAAAACGCTGAAAAAAGTTTTTCACCAGTTTGTTGTCTACTATAAGTTTGGCGGAATGTAGTAGTCATTGAATATTAAGTTCCTGAATAAATACAAATCATTGCTATGTTTTGCTGGGTACTCGCATATGTAAATCACAATAAAATTTCCCATAAATAAATCTGTTATTAACCACCTGATAAATTTAGTGATTATCGGTCCATAATTTAAGGTTTTTTTATATCTGGTAAGAAGTATGTACCTATATATGATATACGCACATGATCGACTATGTTTGCTTAATTATTTTAGAAAAAATTTACATATGAATATTTGAAATTTAAAATATTTTTTAGTTAAAAGTTTTAATTTTTTTCTCTTGACCATGATTTATTTTAAATTTACATAAAGCTTTTAACGTAACCCAATTCCATCAATGTTTGAAATAAATTTTAAAAACTAAAACCTTTATAAATAAATTATAGCCACCACACAATTACTCCATTAAATAATGTGTCATTTGAATGTCTCACTTATTCACATTATTAGGACACAAATATTGCAAATTCAATTTCTATAACATTTAAAAAAAAATAATTGTTATAAAACGCAATTAAACATGTGTTTTTAATATTTATAACAATTTTTCGTATTTAGTTTTACAACGAAAATACAAATTACACAAAGCAACAATTAATTATTTAAGAAGAGATATAAAAAAACGTTTATCGATTGGAATTCTCTATGTTCGTAGTTATTAACTGAAAACATTAACGTATAAATCTGAATAATCTTCATGATGGGACAAGCAGATAAAATACTTTTTTTTTAATGTTTTCTCTTCATAAGAGGACGATGACTTATAAACATTAAAACTTATGAACACAGCTGTTAATAAACAGATAATGTTTTCTAATAAGAAAGCAAGCGGAACTTAATTCTTCTACTAGGTCAAACTATTCTATTACTTAATACATTAGCGTTTTTTATAAAAATCTTAAATTCA
The DNA here is from genome assembly GCF_022045245.1 of Lucilia cuprina. Taxonomy (NCBI): domain Eukaryota; kingdom Metazoa; phylum Arthropoda; class Insecta; order Diptera; family Calliphoridae; genus Lucilia; species Lucilia cuprina. The sequence goes on from NC_060952.1 coordinate 23,416,440, forward strand.
GACCTAACACACATACATAATTGTTTATGTAGTCAAGTGTTATTTAGTTTTTTTGATGCTTAAATATGACATATCAACAGCAGCAACAACATGTTAACTTATTCATACCAATTAAGGCGTGTGTTAATTTCACCACATTTAATAATAAAAACAAATAATTTTGCCCGAAAAATATATTTTCTATGTACAATTACGAATATTTCAGTAATTAGAATATAAAGGTACAGGGTGTTTAAAAACGAAAACTTATGGCTAACAAAATACAACATAATATCTATTTATCTAATATTTGCTATTTTATATATTTCTCTATATATATTTCTCTATTTGTTTTATTAGTTTAAAAGATATGTATTTGTGACAAACAAAATATACATCCTACCAACCCAGTATCTATAATACATGTAAATAGATTTACATACATGTACATGTATCAACATTTAAATATGTATGTACAATAGGGTGTCCTGTGGACCTTTAAAACGATGCGTTTTAATGGACTAAACACCAACAAATTAAAAAAAAAAACACTTTATGTTTTTTTCTGCAATCTTGGATGTCAAAAATTCCATTATTTTGAGCTTATCGCGGGAAAAATATTCAACAAAAATTTTAAAATAATTTTTGCCGTAATCAGCTTAAAATTATGGAATTTTTAAGACCCATTTCGAAAAAATCTTAAATATATTTTTTTTTTGCAAAAAATACACTGAGTATAGGATTTTCAATCGCTAGTAGGGAACTGTGATCATTCCAAAAAAAATATTTTTTTTTATTTTTCTCGTGTTTACTACATTAATACACATCGATTGAGTGGTATTCATATATGAAATTCTTTAAAAGGCTATTTCCCGAGACACTCTAATGTACAAGTATGTTAGTAATTTGCACACAGTTTTAATGCATATATTTGAATATGACGTTGCATAAGTGAATGAATGCATTTAGGGAAAATATTTTCATGGGCAGAGATGTGGAAAATGTCATTTAATGTAAATGTAATTTATGGTAAAATATAAATTTTAATTAGCCACCAATGGGTATAAAAATAACTATATATAATTTCTATTTTGTTGTTATAAATTTATGAATTCTTACATACATTATAGCATGTGTGTAAAATTATATTATTATTTAATATAAACTCTGTATTGTTTTTTAGTGTTTTAAAGCAAACATGAGTGTATGAATTTTTGTAGAATTTAATAAAACTTTTTTGCTTAGAAATCATCAAATTTTTTATTATTATAAATCCATTGCATTAAAGTTTATAATGTACACCTATGGCGTATGAGTAATATTCAATTGTTTAAACAATAGTAGTACTAAATATAAAACAATATATAGTAGGTATATATATTGACAGTTTTTTAATATGCAAGTTGGCAGAATATAGTCAAATGACGAATTGAAATGCTGTTAATAAAAACTTTTTTGTATCAAATATCTCCCCTCCTATTTACTAAAATCAGTTATTTAAAGGCCTCATATACATACATATACATGGATTCCAAATTTTGATTATTGCATTGATGTATTGTATTAGATATGTTAAATGCAATAATGTAACGTACATTAACGTAGATCAGGTATTAAAATTAGGTATTACTGATTATTTTTATTTTTTTTTTGATTAGCCGTATAGAAGTTGCCCCCTAAAAACTTAACGTACGAACTCTTTTAAAAGAGAGGGTATAGCGATGAAATTTGACATTAATAAGTTTCATATGAACCAAAATCTTTTTACCAAACTTAAAGTGTACCGACTCATAGTTGACCTTACCTCCGATACAAAGTTCCCTTCAGTAAATTAATTTAACACTCATTACGGGATACAAGTGAAAGTGCAGCGATGATATTCGATTTAAATTAGTTTTTTATGAACTAAAATCGGTCAACAGAATGTTATTAGATCTCCTTTTACATAAACTTTACGACCCATCCTAATGAACAGCTACCATTCTGTTCAATAAAATAACACTTTCTATAGTACAAAATACACTTACACATCTAACATACATACATATTTATGTATGTATATTCAATCATATATGTTTTGTATTATATTTTTCTATTTGCACATTAAAAATAATTTACTGTTTTTAATTTCAAACTTCTACATTATCACATGTGGGAATATGACTCTGTTTGTGAATAAAATCAGACAGACATTAAGCCAGAATTTTATAATTTACACATGCATGCAATTTACCATAAATGCATATAAACATGCTGTCACACATAGTCAAGATACTATGATACATATCGTCCACATACTGCCAGACGGGTGTAAGAAACTTAATTTTAAGTAAAGAATGTTTTAAATAATTTACCGTAACACGTTAGTTAATTATACCCTACACCACTATAGTGGGGAGGGTATTATACGTTTGTGCTGATGTTTGTAACATACAAAAATATTGGTACAATACCCAACTTTAAGTATACCGATCGATTCAGAATCATTTTTTGAGTCGACTAAGACATGTCCGTCCGTCCGTCTGTCCGGCTGGCTGGCTGGCTGGCTGTCCATGTAAACCTTGTGCGCAAGGTACAGGCCGCAATTTTCAAGATAATTTGATGAAATTTGAACCAAGCATGTTTTTTGGCACAGGGACGAAGCCTATTGAAAATGGTTGAAATCGGTCCATTATTTCACCTAGCACCCATACAACCGTACCTCCCGATTTGAACTTTTTATGCCATAATTACGTCAAATATTCTACTATCTCTCTAAAAATTGGCACAAATAAGTTTTATATAAGTATAAATGACACTGCAGATTTTCCCAAGGATCTGCCTATATTTGACCCTAGCCCCCATACAAACCCCCCTTCACAAAATGTCTTAAACGTCTAAAATTGACTTGTAATCATTTGTATCGCAATGAAACTCAACAAAACTAACTGTTATTTAAAAATATATCCTTTTCCCATTTATCAATAAATTGCTTAAATATTTTGGATTTATGGTAATATTCAACATAAAAGTTTCTTTATAAAAAATAAAAATATTAAAAATATACTCACGGTGTAGGGTATTATATGGTCGGCCATGCCCGACTATACTTTCCTATTTGTATTTTAGATAACGATATGTAAATCGTTGTTAGTTTGTATTGCAGGATTCTGTTTTACATTTTTTTCAACATTTTGACGCTGTGGTTAAAACCATTCCCTAGTTTAGTAATTTTCCTCCAATTTTTTTCATTTAAGTTTTTTTTAACATTAATTTAAATAGAAAACATCAACCCGGAAACGGCTCTATTTTAACTCATATATTAAATAAAAATATTTATTTATCTTTACTTATTATTTACTTGAATGTAATAATTTACAGTTCAAATGTAACGTTATTGATTGATAGCTGGATTAAAAGTATTTGCTCATTATTAAATGAAATATTTATAAATATGAAAATATAAATGAAGCAACACAAATAATTGCTTTATTCTATTTTGCTGAAAAGTATTTATTGGAAATAATATCATAATAATGATATTTAGGGAGGTGAAATGGGTATGGCCGGTATATCTGTACATGTGTTTTATATTTTTCGAGTCGAGTACTATTTATTTAAGTACTATTCATTATTTTAATTCTACACTATTTTTATTACTTTTTGGAAATTTATGTGTTGTTTCTATATAACGAGAGAGTAGATTGGGCACAAATTTTATCTGTTTTTTGTTATTGTAACAAAAACAAAATACAAGTAAAATTTTAACTTAAACTACTCACACGTTATCCAGAAATAGCTCTTTATTATGATGAGGGTTAAAGCTAGTACAAATAATATAACATACAGAGTAACTTAATAGTATGTGTCTAACATTTGAATAAAAACTATATATTCTAGCTTATAGAACGATTTAGCTATATAATTACATATGTATGTCCGGGTTCCCAACGGAAGGAACATAATTTTCTACAAATATTCTCCTCTTATAACAATATGCAACAAATTATGACCAATGGGAAATGATATAAGCGTTTTTAAACCCCTTGGGGACTTTGGTTTATTGAATGTAAGGGTAATCTTTGTCCTATTTCTCTAGTTTTCAAGGTAAATGGACATTAATGTTTTCATTTGAAAAAACAATTATTGATGCAAAAAAAGTTTTCTTTCAAAAATTAGTTTTTTAGTGGAAAATAAAAGTGATCGCAGATAATGTTTAATTCTATCTCTTCTATTTTTTAATATAAACGGAATTTTATGTTATTTTGGTAACAAAAATGATCAAGATTATTGTAGTGTTTTTTGTGTTGTCTTATAGCATTCACGATTTTTTGTTTTCAATGAAAATATGAATTTTATATAATATTAAAAAATTGGTAAAATAATTACAAAACTTTAAATGCCTATAATTAAAAAATACAATCTTATATTTTAAAACCCTTTGAGGATTTTGGTGCATTGATTTGCTCCTTTAATTTCCCGTTTATCTCATTTAAAAAAGATTTTCTTGTTGCATAGTATAATAATTATTTGGCAATAATTATAATAAGCAATACCCAATTTTGCAACTTCCATATACAAAAGTTTTTAAATTCTTTAAAAATGTATTATTTGGAATGATTTTCTTAAAATAGAAAATTTCATAGGAAATGGGTATGTAGAGATGCAGGAAACTGAAAGTAAAATAACAATTTAAAATATGGTCAAAATCCATCAGTAACAGCAGTAATGGTAAATGTTTTATGACCAAACTTTTTTTTCAAATATGTATATGTAAACTTTTCTTACTGCCACTGCAAACTACGTCATTATATTTGAAGCCAAATTGTGAGCACTACATAAGGAAATAACTATTATGGGGTGGTAGATATGCAGATAGCAAGAATAGGTGCATAAGACCACAAACTTTTTTAGAACAACACCACAATCGAAAAAGCGTACCAAATGGCTAGCAACACGAAAAATGTTGTTGGTAAAATTTGTTGAAATGGAATAAATTTGAAATGAAATAAAAAACATATTAAAACAAAAAAATATGTATAAAAAATAAACAACAACTAAAGTCCAACATTCTAACCAAGCATTTATTCATCCACCAGGCAACGAACCAAATAACCAACATCCACCCATATACTAGCACATTCACAAACACAAGAACATCATCACCATTTATCATACAACAAAAAAAAAACTAATTTAAAAATTTCACACAAAACTGCGGGTGTTAAGCGCCTAAAATATATGCACTGCTTCTTCGTACCAACACCTCCCTTCCTCTTTCCTGTCCTTAACATTGCTTTTTAGAATTTTAGAGTTCAGTTATGGCAAACATTCCAAGTGCAGAAGTTTTGCTCTGCTATGCAAAAAATTCTTCTTTTTCTTTTTTTTTTTTTTTGCTTTTTGGGTTGGCTAAAAATTATGGTCATTCGGTTTTTATTTTCACATCAAATAGATTAAAAATTTTAGATTTTCTTTATTCTATTCGTAGCTCTTGCTAGATCAGTACAAAGTTTTGGTTTTGTTTTTGAGGTTATGAATATATAATGCCGTCTTAACCACAAACAGTTGGTTGCAGTAAATTTATGTAGTAAGTTTCCTTATTTTACAAAAAAAAAAAATAAAAATAAAAAAACAACTACGAAAAATGTTTGTAAATGTATCATAAACACTGATTAAAATTCAATTAGAATTTATGAATGATAATGTTGGAAAGTTTTTTTCTATTTTTTCCACAAATGGTGGGGTTTATTATGGAGTATCATATAACTGGAATGTTAATTCAAATCATATGAAAATGGTTTATTATTTAAAAAAAAATCGATAAAACTAAATTAAATAACGTAAACTCAAGGATATAAAAATTTATTTAATTGTCCAGTTAACAAGAGAAAAAAAATAAACAGTATATTAATTTTGTCATTCTGTGTGTAACAAATTGGGCTACAAAACAATAAGTCATTTCACATCTGTCTGTTTACGAAAAATTTAACTTTTTGCATATATATTTTTTAATTATTTAAAAACAAATAAGATTTTTTTTGTTTTTTGATTATATACAGGAGATAATCTTTTCCTGCAAATGTATGAGAAAATCAATGAGACATCTTTTAGTAATTACATATTTAAGAAACAAATCAAATTAAATAAATATTGAATATAATTTCAAATTTTCAATTTATCAATTAATCTTTTGTATTAAATGAACTTTTTAACTTTATAAAATATAACTTTAGGCTTAATAGTAATCTATAAAAAAATTTATGTATGTAGATATATACTTATGTATGTATAGTCGGGCATAACTGAACATATGAGATCCTACATCAATGAGTATGTTAAAAATGTAAATTATTTTTTATATAATAAAGTATTTAATTTGGTGTTTACCTTAAGTCCGATTTTTTTTTTAATTTTGTTGTAAAAAAAAAAAATTCTACAATTTGGGGGTTAGCGTTAATATTGAATGACATATCCTTATAAATTTACATCTATATAAAAGTTTATTATACAAAATTTCATCTTATTATAAGTGTTTATTACTGAATTTTTATACCCTACACCACTTTAGTGGGGAGGGTATATTGGGTTTGTGCTGATGTTTGTAACGCACAATAATATTGGTCCTTTACCCACCTTAAAGTATACCAATCGGCTCAGAATCATTTTCTGAGTTGATTTAGCTATGTCCGTCCGTCTGTCCGTCCGTCCATGTAAACCTTGTAATCAAAGTACAGGTCGCAATTTTGAAGATAATTCAATAAAATTTGGTACATGATCTTTTATGGTACTGTAGACGAAGCTTATTGAAAATGGTTACCATCGGTCCATTATTTCACCTAGCCCCCATACAACTGAACCCGCCGAATAGGGCTTTTAAGTTCATAATTATGTTTAATATACTCATATCTCGACAAAAAGCTGCAATAACCAAGTTGTATACAAGATTTGATGACCCCCACGAATTCCATAATAATAGGTTCTTATATGACCCTAGCCCCTATGAAAAGCCCCCATCAAAATTTCACTTAAATGTCCACAATTTTATTCAACAATAAACGGCTTAAGTATGTATATCTAAGGCAAGGTACAATACAACTTAAATGCTTTATTATAGCAACTAAATCTCATTATATTTTTGTCAAAGGTGTAGGGTATTATATGGTCGGTCTCGCCCGACTATAATTTCTTACTTGTTTGATATTAAAATTGTTTTTTGAAGTGGATTTTGTATGAGGGCAAATGTCTAATGAGGCCCGATCTTTACGAAAATATAACATTTAACATAATAAATAAAATATTATATTTATGTAATGTTATATTTTCGTAAAGATTGGGCTTCATTTGACCTCAGCCCTAATACAAAATCCGCTGGAGTAGGCGAAATCCGACCCATAGCATGCGCACAGCGACTAAGAAAGTGATACATAATATTTAATGTGTATTACCAATTCTGAAAAAATAAATTATCCTTCTCAAAATATACATTTGTTATATGATGTTGTCCAAAACATCTTGGGTTTAAGATAGTGTGTGTCAGAAAAAGAGTTCTAATATTTACCTAATTGTATACCATTTTATTCGAAAAAATTGGCAAATGAACTTAATAAGATTCATATAAAAAAATCTATATTTTTGGACATCTCTAATGTACATATATAGACGTTTAAAAATTGTGCCCATAAAACCAACAATAAGGTAATAGAATTATTGTTATGATTATTATCATTATGAATATTGTTATAACTTCTTTGTGGCAACAGTTCTCATATAGAACTAAAGTTCTACCAAATTTTACCATCTGTATGAGGTTACAAAAGACGGTATGGAATATGAAGTGATAAATGGAATAAAATAGGATATTGAAAACAATAAGCAAATAATATTTAAGCATTAAAATGTATGAGCAGATTGCATGTTAAAAAGAAATTTAAAAAAATAAACACAATACTTATAAATATTTGGAGGAAGAACATGAAATGAATACTATAGATTTAAAATAATTGAAATAAACCCCATAATTGTAGTTGTTAAATAATAAGTTTGAGGAAAAAAATATCTGTAATATCATATTATTGAATTCATAAGTAATATGATTTAATTGTTATCTATTGTGATGAGAATATTTAAATTTAAGTTTAGCTCTTTTTCAAGTAAACTATTATCTGGTATTTTTAAGTTAAGTAATGTCAAAAACATTCATATATTTTTATTATTATTTCTTAATTATTAATTATTGTATGTTTATAAAAATTATAAATATAAGATTTATAGTTTTCATTATTACACGAGAGGAATTTATTTTATTTTCCATTGTATTTACAAACCTCGTTTTACAAAATTTAAAGTCTTAGTTAGAAAGTTTACATGTTCATGTCTATGTCAATTTTTTGTCCCGATCGATTCAAAAAATCTTTGTGTATACCTCACTGTGACATTTCAAAGCAAATTAAGAAACAATTGTGAACAAAATGTTAACAAGATGGTCTTATGTATCCAGAAAATATATCGTAAACAAGCATCGGATTTAATTCTATAGGTAATAACTTAAAGGTTTAAAAATACAACAATTTATGGAAATAAAATGAAAGAATTGCAATAAAATTTGTCATAATAGCACTTAAATCAATGTGATCTTACATAAAATGAAATTACATAAAAATTAATTCCTAATATCTTCTTACAAAAAAAAAAAAAAAATAATTCTAATTAATTTATAGACATTATTTTCATTTCTTTATTTTATCGCATTATTGAAAAGTATTATACCCAACAAAGCAATTGCATTCAAAGCCAAATGGAAGTACTGAAAAATACCTAAAGAAGTGATGATTTTAACACAGGCTTTTCATAGGAATGATGTCCCTTTTATTTGATTCCAAATTTATTACATCATTCATTCTAAGGAAGTAATTGTTATGTTCTTTTTTTGGAAGTTATTAGGAAGTGAAATTTTAGTATTATAGAGTATAACTAATTAGACTCAAATAAATATGAATAAATAAATTACACGCATTTATCAGTTAACTGCAAAATAAAATTGTTTTAATTCTTAAAATTTCAAAAAAAAATTGCCAAAAATATACCTTTAATTTAAAAAATGCATTTTTTTGCTTCTTTAGAGATTAATAAACACTACATCCACAGAAGGTAAAAAATAGCTACTTTTGAAGTCGTTCATCTTATTTTTGCTGAGTAAAATTAAAAAAATACATCGCAACATTAACCACTCTTTTGAATTCTGTAGAGCTCGCTCTATTATCCAAATCGTAATCGGAAAAATTACCACCATGTTGATACTACACCTTTTTTTGTATGCAAATAATCTGTTTTTATGTTTGATGTGATGACAAGAAATTCACTAGAATTTTACAAACACAAACGTTCAAACAAGTGACGTTTTATGTCGTCCACTACCATTTTTACTTTTCTAGATTATAAACATCTATTGCGATACTAAACATACAAAACTTATATATTATACATAAAGTGAGTAACAAGTTGGCATCCAAACTATTAAAAATTTTGTATTTGTTTTATTATTTTTCCTATCCCTTGATTTTTATCTAACATAGAATTTCAATATTCTTTTGTTCATTTTATAACGAGCACAAGTTGTTAATAATTTTCCAAATCCGTCTATGCATTTGCTACATACTCTCACGTCCGCTATTCACTTTTAGCATGAACGATTATTTTGCCTGATAATATCAACTTCTCCAAACTAAACTATACTAAGTCAAAAATTTGTGTAATCATATATGTATGCATGAACAAATGATTGACTAACAAAATCAGAGAATATAAGGCTCATTCACTTCAAGGCTGTCGTTACTCAAAATATGAACTGAGAAGTGATAAATGTATGTAATTCTAACAAGTGGAATTTAAATCAGGTTTCATTTATTAGATCCAATAATTTGCTTAACAATTATTTAAGAGTTATGACAGTATTATGTAAATGAGCGATATGTATGTGTTTATATACATATGCAACTATGAATGAGAAAAGAGAACAATAGCATTAGCAATTTATTCAATATGATATGAGCAATTTTCAACCCTAAAATATTTACTGCATTTCGGGATCGCTGGTCTGATTTAGCAAAAAAAAAAACTACTTTAGAAGGTATTAAATATAAAAACTTTACCTCTCAACATCCCTATGTATATCCCCAAACCCTACTGGGGTTTTGCTTTATCATAATTTATTAAATTTCGTTAATGCAACATAAAAGCATAACTATCTAAATGTTGTAAATTATAGTAGATTTGTGTATCTTTGTTTAGTCAAAATTTTAGGAATTAAAAATGAAAGATGTTACTTTTAGCCATCAAAAACTTAAACTGAAAAGTAAATTCAAATGTACTAATTTTTCAATAAACAAATATCTGTGTTTAACACGACACGGTCACTGAACGGAAGTACTAATCACAATCGCTTATAAATTAGAATTTACATGTTCACACTTATTTCCTTTGGTATAATGATAAAAGAGTTATCAAGCATTTTTTTTTTATTAATTTATGTCTTTACTGTAATCCTTGTTTTAATCGCACATTAATCTCCTAAAGGATAGCTCAATTAAACATAAACATCGCCTTTAAATATTTTCTTAAAAAAAATATTTATGTCTTCGATATATGAACTTTTAATAAGTTTGCAAAATAAAACCTGTTGCAAAATTAAATAAAATAAATTCACAAAAAAAATTTGAAATTATCTGACGTGCTGTTTATAAACATAAATGGTTTATATTAAAGAAAATCTGATAAAATTATGGTTTAAAATAAAAATAATATTAGAAAATGTGAAAAACAGCAATTTTGCATAATAAAATTCTTTGATAACATCATATAATTTCATAAAAATAAAGCAAAAGACAAATTTCAAAACTTTCTAACAAGTTTAGAGCTCTCAACACAGACGACACGCATTAAATAAATAGAAGATAGTAAGTTTATCATTTTATATATTTTTTTTTTTTTTGTATATAACTGATGATGATGATGAAGACTACATACAATCAAGACATCATCAACATAGTCATTATAAGAATGATGATAGATCAGGATACACTGATGTGTATTATTTTTTTAAAACAAAAATCTTACATATGCTTTTAGGAGTATGCCATTTAATATCTCTTATTTATCTATTTACAAGGGTAATTTCAATAACGCTTCTAAAATGTTTGTACGTAAGAGTGACCCTAGAAGCGGCATTATTTAGAATCTTATAAAGATATACTTTTCAAAAAATATTAACATATCTAGAGTACTTTTGGTACAGAAAATGACTTTAAGTGGACTATGAGCATCATATGAATTAGTTTTAATAGCCCAAAGAAAATTCTCTAAAAATTTATATATTTTTATCGTGGTATGTTTAAAATTAGTAAAATTTTACATAATCTTAATATTCCAAAAAATTTAAAATCTTTTAAAGAAATTTAATAGCAATTTTTTTCGTAAATTTGAGCAATTATAACATAAGGCTAAAAATAAAAAGCCTTTTAAATTTCTTTTATTACTTTTAATGCTTTATTATGACATCCGGTAGGTTAGTGGTTAGTGTTATAGTCTGATAGACCTGAGGTTGTGGGTTTGATTATCACCTAAGGCACTGGTTAAGGAGCGTTTAACAGGCCTTGGGTGTATTTATTCGGATTTGATGTATATAAATCCTCATTTTAAATTAACTTGCTAACAAACGCTTCATTACAATAGTACTCAACATTTCGAGAAATATATCTATACCGGAATCGTACATGGGACACTCTAATATATTTACGTATGTGTTATATATTCATTTACACATTACTCATACGTACTGCTGCTTCATTCAGACTGCAATGTACGACACATTTTATTTTGCAACGAGATTTTCAATTTTATATTATGACTCTTTTATTTATAAACAATTTTATTTCTGTATGAAATTTAAAAACAAAAATTTATATCAATTTGTTTTATAACATTATATGTATGTATTTGTTTGATTTAAGTAAGTTTTATGTTGCTTATATTTTTATATTTTTATTATGAATTTGATAAACGATTATAATAAATAACAAATGTGATTTTGTATTGAGTAAAACTAACAACATGTCTAAGTATTAAGTATATTTCAAAATATAAAGGAATACAGATGAATTGGCAATAATTTAAGTTAAATTTTATTTGTTATTTTGTTGTGCTGACAACAATTATCGCAACTCTTAACAATGTAGGTAAAAAAGGCTTGCATTTTATATTTACATTAAAGTTGTAAGTGAATTATTGACCTTCAAGTCATTTCCGGAGATGGATTATGAGTGAGGGTGATAAATGAAGTTATGGCCGATTAAAAAGATACTAAAAGATTGTTATAATTATTTGCATATTATGTTGCTTATTTTTTGTTTGATCCTTTTGGATTTTATGTTAATAAGGTTAGTATGATTTTGATGAAATGTCAGATGCATTATGGTTTTGTTTTTCCAATCACAAAATTATCAAAAATTACACAAAATTATACATAATTTCTCATCGAGTACTTGTCAATTATACCTTAAGAAATATTCACATTTTAAAATTAAATTTTCAATATTTTTATCTACCAAGTAACAGTTTCCAACTGTAAACTTTCCTATACTTAATGCTAGACCGGAGGTGTATCGCTGTTATTAAAAATCTTTAAAATTAATTAATTTTCTATATTACGTACTAAAAATTATAATTATAATCGAATTGCGGTTTTAACAATTTCCATATCAATAAATTGAACTGAATTGTATCGGTTATTAATTGTTTTTGTGAATTCAGTCAATGAAGCCGACTTTTATTTAGGATTAAAACGTAAGAACATTAAATATTAGTCGCACCGAAAAATAGTAGAAAGTAAAAAATATTGAGCACTGCAATAAATTATCAATTGAAAAAAATATTTAAAATTAAATTATGGTTAAGGAACTAAAGGGCAAAAGTAATATTTTTATAGTTTTGTATGTTTAAACAAATTCAAATATTTTGTAAATATTTTAAATAAAATTAAATATATTTTAAAATAAACAAAATCCACAAACTGGTTTTCAATAAATAATATTTCAGTTGCAAATACCAATAATTTCAATCCACATTACCGAATAATAAACAAAAATAGTTGTGTACACAATATATTCAGTAATAGTAACGGAATTTTTCAATAATTACAATCGAATTTTGGTATAGTTGTGCGAATCGGCTGAATTCGATTGGAAACAAATTCGGTTATTACAACGAATCTGTTTTCTCTGTGCATAAAAACTAAATTAAATGTCCCAACTTTGATATCGTGGGTTATACATACATATATTGTTCACAAAATTGTATTTAAATATAGGCTAAAATACATTTTAGTAAATTAAAATAAATAGAAAACTCATTGCAATTATTAAATTTAACAGACCTTCTTACACAGGCTCTGCATGCAAGTGGACCTTAACAGACATTCACTATTTATAATCAGTTTAAAAAAATGTTTGTATATTTCCTTTATTTTGAAAATGAAAATATTTTAATTATTTAAATTTATTTAATTATTTATTTAATACATGTCAAATAAAAATCAAGTGGTGCCCCTTTAACTACTTCTAGTATTAGCATTTTTCCATAAAAACTCAAACCCCTTTTATACGGGTCTGCTGTTCTAGTATTAGTACTAGTGGCTTTAAGACAATTATCGTTGTTTCCTGCAGGGTACATACATATTCTCTTAATAAACTAAATGCATTTCACAACAACACACATTAAAACAGCACTTTGCAACTGCAGTTACAATAAAATTCCCGGTAAAAGTTTTTGTATTTAAAAATATTTTATAGAGTAATTTAAGAATTTGTTTGTGGTAAAAATTGACTTTTTAACAGTTTGACAGTGGCCAACAATAACAAAATGTAGAAGAAAAGTTACTACAAAACTGGCATTACTCAAATTACGAGTTCAAACCACTGTCTCTAATGGTTTTTATTTAAAGAGACTTCTAGAAAAATATTTTGTTGAAATCAATGCTTTTATTGTAAAAATAAAAACAAATCCACATTTGAAGCTTAAAAAAATATTCGATGTGGTTTATACTCTTCTGCATTCTATTGCATTGGAAGATTATTGAAACCAACATACATACAAACAAAAAATCATTATAGCAATGTAAAACAATTCATATAACACTCACACATTTACGCAGTCATACGCTGTTATACACACATACATCTAATTTTATACGGAAAAACACTTTCCCATACACACATGACTGCTGGCTAAAGTTAAGTGTTGAAAAAAAGTAAAAAACATTTAGCCACATAAACACATACAAACGTACACATGCCTAAACACTGATACTCACCGACATTTACTCAAAAAACGCAATCATACCCAGTTTAGTTTAGTTGCCTTACAAAATGCGCAGTGTAGTTTGTATTTTTTAACATCTTTAGTACATTTGTGATCCTTTGTAGCAGCAGTAGATTTTTTCTGCTACGAGTACTACTAGTACTACTGCTGTCTGTTGTTTTGTAAATTGTTCTTGGTACTGTTAAACTGGTTAGTTAAATAGTTTACATACAATTGTTCACTTACAGTTTACAAAAGAAATAAAAATAAAATAAACAATTGGAAAAACAAAGAAACAAAAAAAAAACGAAACGAAACATTTATGGGTTTATTCCATGTTTAGCAGAGAAAAGCTAAAGGCAACTATTTTTTTAGAATTTGTTGGTGGTATTTAAAGCACCCACACAGAGATGCATACACATATGTACATATGTACAAGTTTATAATGTTTATAGTGGAATACTAGCCACATGCACAAGAATACTTAAAAATCAGACTGCTATTTACAAACCCTTGAGCACTACTGTATATGTCTAATAAGGGTTATTGTAAGTGAAACAGGTGTTAAAACAAAATTATTGAAAATCTTATCGAAAAGAGCTACAGTTTTGCAATATGCCAGCAGTTCGGTCGGACAGTCTCAAACTACTTATTTAACCTACCACTTAGGATTACTCGTAGTTACTAATTGCCCAGGTGACTAGCAGTTTTAACATGTCCTTGTCGCAAGAGGAAGACAATCGTCACCTCACAGATTATGAAGATAAATACAAAAAGCTTAAGTTTTTTTTTTAAGTTTTCCCTCTATCGCTTTCAAAAGCGACAATAGATGAATTATAGCCAGATAGGAGGAGGAGATGACGTTAGTGGAAATCACAGTATTTTTCGGATGCATTGACTCTTTGCCAAACGGCTGAGTAATTCTACAATATATAAAAATATTATTAAATACATACATATCTTATGACTTTCAAATTTCAAAAAAAAAAAAAAATGTTAAATGCACAACTAATTAAGCTAAAATAAATTTTAAATTAATTAAATGTTCACTTGAATCAGTAAGGAAATCTAGAATCCAATAATTATCATTACCAGTTCTTCAAATTTAAAAAAATGGATTAGTTTCATGAAATTTAAAGTAATTGGTTTCAAAATTTAATGATTTACTGAATAAAAAAGCTATAACATTGGTTTTCAAGAGATCAATGAACGTATTTTGCTGTTTTAAGTTCTACAAGAGTTCTACAAAACATACACTAAAAGACTATAATATTCTCTAAAACTGGTAATTAATAATCCGATGATGTTGTTGTATGTTGTTCTTGTAAGTAACTAACAAAAATGCCAATTTTTGGTCAAAGAATCATATTTTAGTTTAGCGAATTATAATGATTTTAATAATAAGTACTTTCTCCATTTATGATGCAAGTCCGATAGTATTAGTATTTTTTCCGATTTAGTACAAAAATTCTGTTTTTTATTCTCTTAAAAATGTATTTAACTAAAAAAAATTCAATTCGAAAATGAATATACCAAAAGCTAAACACAAATCTAAATTGTTTAACTGATATCTATCCTTTTTTTCACTCCTACAAAGAGTATTATTAAAATCAACCAAAGTTAATGTAATAAAAAACAATTGTTTTGCATTCGATTTGTTAAATCCATGTTAAAAGTTTTAGTTTTGATTTTTTTGTTTTCTATATTTTCTACAATTTAACTTCTTGTGCTATGTTGGTATGTTACGCTTTATTAAAATCCAAAAAAAAAAAGGAAAAACGATTTTCTAGGGTTATTATTTTGAATGTGGTTTTTAAAATAAAGCAAACTGTTGTATAGATTTGTGGTACATAGTTTAATTTCAATATATATGTATTTAAAAACGTAAGAGATTATGGTCGATCATTCCCGACCACATGATACCCTACTAAGTACTGTATTTAAAATGATTATTATTCAATATAACAATTTCATTGTTTATAATTTATGTAAAACTTTACCTTAACTGTGGGTCAATGTTTATTGAATAAATTTATTTATATTTTATAGATATTAAAGTAATTTATGCCAAATTTAAAATTGATATTATTTATATAAGTCAATTATATACTGGTTAAAATTATGGACCAATATTAGCCAAGACCATTAAGTTTTGTCCATTAGCCAAAAATAACATTTTCATCGAATTATCCTCAAAATTTATTATAAGAACGGATAGATATTACTTAATTAACTCAGAAAAACGAAAACCCCATTAGTATACTTTAAGGTTGATATATGTCCAATATTTTCGTATGTTTTAACAACAGCACAGATGCATAACACCTCCCCAATATACTGATGTAGGGTATTAAAAACACATAGCAATACAATTGTAAAGCGGAGCCCTATTTAATGTTCTAGAGAATGGGATTTAAAATGCAGAAGAAAATTGTTCAACAACTAAACCAAATTTTCCCAATAAAAATATAAAAAATAAAGCTAAATTATATAGACCAATAAAAAACAAAAAATCTATGGCATGAGCACATACTTCAAAAAACAAAAGGCAATATTTTTATGGAGCAAACGTTAAAATGTTGATTTAATGTATTAAAAGAGAAAATTCATTTAAAAATAAAATTTAAAGCTAAAAAATAAACTAAATTTTCATGTTATCAAAAAAAAACAAGTAAGAGTTCTATATTCGGCTGTGCCGAATCTTATATACCCTTCACCATGATGTGTTTAAAGCCTTTTGTACCTTTTGAAGAACGAAAAAGTAC
>NC_060952.1:23433611-23525352 GCF_022045245.1 Lucilia cuprina
AGAATATATATACTTTATAGGGTCGGAAAATTATATTATAGAAATTACAAACGGAATGACAAACTTATATATACCCTTCTCACGAAGGTGAAGGGTATAAAAACGTATGATTAATATTTAATTTATACGATTGAAACGCTTTTAGTAAAGATGTGTCAAAATTCAAGAACTCTGATAAAATCTAATTATTTTTTTTTAATTGAGTTTCATTAAAATTACGATGGTAATTAACTGATTAACTTAGTACTACTTCTTCAAATGTTTATATTTCTATAGAAATATCTAAAACACATTATTAATATTTAATTATTTTCTGGGCATAAAATCTCGAAAACTTTTGCACACAACAAATAGTGATGTATTATAATAATATTAACTTTTTATTTGTTTGTGAAAACTCAATTATATAGTTCATTTTTTATTGTTTCTTAACGAAAACGACTTTATAAACAATAAGAATTAAAATGTTGCTTAATAATTACATAAAAATAATACAGGTTAATTATAATTCAGAAGATATTAACGGAGATGTAGTGCCATCGAAAAGATGGTGGCTATATTTTTTTTGTCATTCCATATGTAACACATCGAAATCGAAAAGTATATATCATATAGGTTCATATTTTAACCTTAATCCCTTCCCATATAAAATTACTTTAACGTTTATATCTATCAGTATAATAATGAAATTTAACATAAACAAGTTTTATATTAACCGGAATCTCTCAATCCAATTTTATGAGGATTATCAACCCTCCGTCTTAGAAAATGGTTCTAAAACTCATAACGGCCTATGAAACACTACAAAGACTTATGTGGAACAGTTCAAAATTGACCCTACCCTCCACAAACTTTATAAACAGTTTACAAATCAATTTGTTATGGCAATTTTGTTTATAAACCTTTTATAAAATTAAATATTGCTAATGGATATGAGGGTTTATCAAACAATCTTACTTGTTAAATCTTTCGCTTTACATTCAATATTGTTTATAAGCTTATATTATACTACATCATTTACCAGGAGTAAAATACTTTATTATATTCAGCAAAACACACAGAAAAGCCAAAAATATTTTACTTCTTAAATATGTATGTACTAAGCCAAGTAAAACGTCCAGCCATACAGCCAGACATACAACTTCGACAGTAGATCATTAAAAACATATTTATCTTCTGCATTTTTTCTACTTTTACATTAAGTTATAATTCATTTTGAAACTCACTTTCACACAAAATATTGGCATTCTTATGTCATTAATAATAAACGTTAGACACATACATAATTTAGTGTTTAGGCCTTGAATGCTAAATAATTGCTAAATCATTTAAAGTGATTTCAATCAAATTACCTTAATAAGGATAAAGTCGTATAACTATGTATGTATATACTATTTTTCAGGCATTTTGTTTTATTTAATGTTTAATTATTAATTACATAAATATTGCTTCCGGTTATGGTTGATTTTATTTACAATAAATCAAAAAAATCATTAAAATCATTGTAAACCTAATTAAAAAAGTAAAAGTTAAAATTTATAGTCAGACGAGGCCGACCATATTATACCTTACACCTATTACAAAAAAAATTGTGATTTAGTTTTCATTACGAAACATTTAATTTGAATTGTACATAGCAACAGATACATTCATACTTAAGCTATTTATTGTTAAATAAAACATTTAAGTCAAAGTGAAACATTTAAGTCAAATTTTGAAGGGGACTTTTTATAGGGGCTAGGGTCAATTGAGTTCCTATAATTATTAAATTAATGAGGGTCATCAATACTAGTATAGAACTTTATTTTGCAGCATATCTTCTAATTTGCAACCACTAGTTTTATTACAAGATTTACATGGATGGACAGACGGACATAGTTAAATCGACTCAGCCTAAGCCGATCAGTATACTTTAAGGTGGGTATAGGACCAATATTATTGAGCGTTACAAACATCAGCACATACCTAGTATACCATCCCCACTAAAGTGGTGTAGAGTATAAAAATAAGAATTATGAAATTTATTTTTAATTACATATCAAGTTAAACAATTCTGTTGTTTGTTTTACGATGTAAAAAGGCAATTTAAAATCTTTTTATCTTTGGCATCTTAGGTAAAATTTAGGTAAAAATTATGTAGGAGTTTTCGATTTTGCCAGATTTCGTTTAATCATCACCAAAACCGGAATTTCGGACTGTAGGCGAAATTGTGGTGGTCTGCTATTTACTAAATAAAATTTTATATGATTTTTAATTTTTTTAATTTCTTCTTAATGTACACAAAAAGGAAAATCAAAATAATGATTATTTTTCAATAAGTTGATTATAATGACTTTTTGTCAAATTACTACTCTGAATTATCTATTTTTTTATTGACACAATAAACTATCTTTGATAAAGGTGTTCTGCACTAAAAAACGATTTTTGATTTTAAAAAAATTGCAAAACTACAATACTACAATTAATAAAATTCAATCCCTTAAGATGTACTCCTAGTCGATATTAAATTAACGAACAAAACCACATACTTAAGCATTCTTCGGGCATTCTATAGACCAAATCTTATTCACTTGATCACATAATCGTCAAAATACTTTAATATTAAATAATATAAATAAATTATAAAATACTTTAAGACTAAGAATAAATTTAAAGCCATAAATTAACGTCATAATTCATATTTAAACAAATAGCTACCACTGAACTAATTATCAACAACATGCCTTTAAACTTTCAAGGACACAAAACGGTGCAGATTGTGTATATATGCATGTATATTTTATTTTTGCTTATATTAAGATGGTACCAAGAAATTTTAAAATGTTTACGTTTTATGAATTTCTTCACTATTTGCCAAGACAATAGTAAAAATATATTATTTAAATTTAAAAAATATTTGAAACTGTAATGATTTGATGGAAATTAACAATTAATACTTTTGCGAATTATACTTTTTAATGTTAAAAAATTTCACACATCTCCACAAGAATTTTGGATAAACAATTGAAAAATCACAAATCAATTGTGTTCTTTTCAAAAAGAGCAGTAAAATTTTCGAAAAATTATTTTTACAAACTAAACTTGATTTTTTGTTTTAAACACAAATTCTTATTTCTTTTACATACAATGAGGACCATGTTAATAATATGTATTTAGCATTGAAGAAATTTTTTAAGCTAAATTAAACTTTTACTTAATAAAATAAATTAATCACTTTACCACAAACAATAACAAGAATTTCTAATACAAATGAGATTATAAAAAAAATGATACTTTAATAAATAAATTTACAAAAATACAAATTAAACAATTTTTTTAAGTATCTAAGTCTTATTAATTAAATAATTAAATACAGGGTATTTCTGTTAAGCTTTACAAGTTTTAAATATGAATAACTTAAAAAAAGAAATTAAAAAGCTTTTAAAATTCTTATTAAGTAAAAATTTTCTATTTCTTATAGTATAAATACAGGCATAAGTTTTTTAGAAAACTTTTCTTTTAAATTTATTAGCAATGAGTTTTTAAAGTCCCTTGAAATAAATAAATATATATTTTTTCTCTTAATTCTACCACAAGTTGTTTTTTTGTTTTTGTTCTGCCCAACAATAACCCCCATAAAGCTTTGTGAACTTTCACTAGCTGGGCCTTTTTTACACATTTTCATTTTGAACTCGTATTGTTTAAAATATGGGACAATAAATGCGGAAAAGAACTATATTATAGCCTTCATTGTATAATGTGAGTTCACAAGTTCACATTTTACATTTAACAAGCCAGTGAGAGAAATATAGTCGTTTTCACGGTTTTAACAGCACCCAGGGGGGTGATTAAAAAATAAATTTACGTTACAAAAAAACAAAAACTATATTTGAGAGTTTAAACATTATAAAAAACGTTGCATACTAAGCGGTTTACCGCAACATTACCACTTTCACATTATATATGTATATAACGTAGGCACATACTATACATATGTATGTATATACCTATGAATTTATGTATGTGTATATACATATGAAAGTACGTTTGTAGTAGTTACCTTTCAACACAAATACAAGCATTGTTTTTACAGACCTATTTAACGAACAATTGTAAGTGTAAATATTCAAGTGAGTGCACATGTAAACACTTTTTAGCAAAATATATCACTCACATTTGTATTGTACTTAAATAGACCTAAACAAATAACAAATTTTTATATTATTTCTAGGACAATGGCACATTTACACAATTGTTATATTGAATATACATAAATATAAGCAAAAGCTGATCAATTTTTGTCAAAATGCCTTTTTACATATTAAATTTAAACCTAAATGATTATTGTTTCAACGAGTATGGATCTTTGTTTAATGTTAAATGAAATTATTCTATATCGATAATTCAAATGATTTTAAGCTAAGGGGCTATTTTGTTGGAGCTTCGTACTTTGAGTATTCAAAATGGAAAAACAAAAGACGCTTTTTTAGAAATGTTCGATTGCAACATAAGCCAACAATTCTTATAAATAAATATATGACCATAGCAATAGACAAATATCAATAAAAAATACAATAAAAACCAGACAAATAATGTTCTCCAGTCCCTATTAATGGTTATTTTTGAAAAATCACTCTGATGATCATATGAAGGATCACATAAAAATACAATATAGATCATATAAAAATACAATAAAAATATTTTATAGCTGAATAAATGCCCTGCATAATGGCTTGTTTTACATAACTACTAATTTTTCAGTGGTTACTATTAAAAGTAATGCATACGTTAGCATTACTTTTAAGTAATCTTACAGTGGCTTACATATAATCATTTACTTACCCAGAAAAAAAACTTGAATTTACTTTCAGTGACTACCACAAACCATCTGCATAATAATTATTTTTTTAGCCATATTGTTGTGGACCTAAAAAATTACTTAAAATAATGTTTTCAAATGAATTTAAACTCCTTACTATTTATTGTAAGTTTTTTTCTGGGTAAGTACTTTATTTGGAGTTCTGCCATTTAATTAAATCGCTCAAAAGAATTTCAGGTTCGAATTCTGTGTAAGCATTTTTTTGTTTTGTTTTTAGAACTTAACAACATTTTAACTCCTTATTTGTAAGTACTTATTAAAGTAGTTATTTGAGGGATCGCGTTGTAAGCAACTGCCTCCAATGTCATTACCGTTTTAAAATAATGAGTTATAATGCTAATGAAGACGTGGTAAAAAGCGTTTTTTACCTTTTTAACTTAATACTTTTTTATGAAAGTTTTTGCTGGGTAGTTACAAAATATAATTTGATTTCAAATTTAAAATAATAATACTTAGTAATTAACAGTATTTTTTTATATTAAATAATAATTATTAAATACAAATACAAAATTATTAAGCTAAGTTCTCCCCTTTATAAAATGTTTTTTTTTAACTAAAATAATTTAGTTTCTCCCCAGCTAGCATTAGCTATACATTTAATTTTAATTTAATTTTTTGCTAAGAGATGTTTTATGCACGTATGTGAGAAACATCCCTAATGCTACGTATACACGGTTGTTAGTACTAACAACGTTGGCAGTAAAATGTGCAGAAAATGTCTAATAACAGTGTAAACTTACAAATTTTGTCTTTCAATATTGTCAGTGAAGCCTTTTCTGACAACGTAGCAAAAGAAAAACTGTAAGTTCAGATGATTGTTAGACATTTTTTGAACATTTTACTGACAACGTTGTAACAACGGCTTTTAGTTAAAAAGTATAACTTTAAGTACACAACAGTTCGACAATGCTTCCGAAGAAGACAATGAGTTCCATTTAAATCTAACCACCTTTTATCACAGATGTACTCTTTGTAAACGAGGATGAAGACAATCACCATTTTAGTGTCCCCTTTGTAAGCGAGAGAGTGCACACTTTTTTAATGATCTAATGATCTCCATTTTTCAAAAAATGTCAATTGTTATGTATGTCCCTCTTATATATGTATGGGAATATATACTAAAAATTAAACTCACATATTGTTATTTGCTTTATTTTCACTTAAAATATACATATATACAAATTCTTTTAAATAATTTAAACCACAGACACATATTTACAGTAGCTTATGGATTTAAACTGGAATATGTTATATACATATGTACATACTTATCTATATAAAATGTATATACAAACATATACTGTGCAACAACCCAGTGGGAAAATGGGGCAGTAAAGAGGCCTTCCTAAAGGCATTATATTGCAGACACAAGAATTCCTCGCTGTATTGCAAAATAATTTCAATATTACACAGCGTGTCATTGGCAGCCAAGTGCTTGGCTTTTGTTAGAGGGCTGATAGAAGGCTTACTTAAAAAGGCCTATTAAAAGGACTTCTGCCTCAGTTAAATTTGGTTTTGAGTACAAATGAGGTACGTCCAATTATGATTAATTGTTATTTAAACTTAAGGGCAGGGTAACTCGAAAACAGTGAAATTCCGAAATTTGTATTCAATAAATCTCAATTCTAAGGAAGAGTAAAATTCTCTATTTCTGAACTATTATGTTTTGAATCGCTCCAGTGTGGAACATTGTGAAAATGACATAAAGAACGGCCTTTATAATATAGTGACAATGGAATTATGCGTATATGTGTGCTTTTTAGCTCCATTTAACAATATTTGGCACTTTATGCTTCTTTCACATACTCAAATTTGCCAACAAATAGTAAAAACATAAAATAAAGGAGTAACAAAAAATCTACCAACTACAGACATAGATTTGGCCATATATTGTCAATGTATATGTAGGCCATGGCTTAGTACAAAACTTATTTATGTGGGTGTTTTTATCCTTTTTTATAACCTCAATTATACAAATGGTTGGCGTGTATAATTTGTCAATGGTGTTGGTAACACACAGCTTAGTATTAAACGTTGTTTAAAGTACCAAACGTATTGTTCTAACAGTCTCGTTAAAGTATGTAGTACTGCTGTTCTATGACTATCTGTGTGAGTGCTGATGTAG
Source organism: Lucilia cuprina (assembly GCF_022045245.1). Taxonomy (NCBI): domain Eukaryota; kingdom Metazoa; phylum Arthropoda; class Insecta; order Diptera; family Calliphoridae; genus Lucilia; species Lucilia cuprina. The sequence continues at coordinate 23,440,595 of NC_060952.1, forward strand.
AATAGAAGTCAAAATCGCTCATTTTATTTTAGCACATGGTTCAATATATCAGCCAAGGCACAAGTCTAATACACACAAATTAAATCTTTTACTTCCAAATTTTGTAATATGTAATTAAACGCTTTGATATTCAATAAAACTAACTATCAAAAAAAAAAAAAAAAAACACTCAATGTATAAACGTTTCAAATAAACAAATATAGAAGATACAAGTCTTGTAATAGTAGGTTTTTATGGACCGACTGTGGCCACTTTTAATATCAATAGATACTTTTTATAAAATATATTCAATCCTATCGTTTCATATAATATTTCCATAAGTTACAAACGAAATGAGAAAGTCAATATACCCCCATATTATTAAATGGTGAATGTAAAAATAATCACTTAACCTGAAAATGGGTTAAAGTTTGTTGAAAATTTACTCAAAGAGGGTTTTTTGTTTCGAATAAAGGGTGTATTTATGAGTTTTACAAAAGTAGAAAAATGTAAAACAAAAAATATAAATTTCAAAATGATTTCTTTGTTCATCCACAAATTTATTCACTCAGACAGGGCGTATTTATGTGTTTCGCCTGGGTCTGGCATAAAGGGTTAAAATAAAAAAATAATATTTTTTTCCATTAAATTGTATGTTCAATAAAGTATTAATTTTTCACATAATAAAAAATAAATAAAACTTAAATAATTGAATGGATATGAGTATGTTTTTTTTTTAATTACTATCATATATTTAAATATTTTACCGAATGATAAATTTACAAAGAGAGACATAAGTGAATTTTCTTCTAAAATCTAAAGTGTTTGGCTTAACTAAAATGTTTGAGTAATTGGCATAAAGTTTCGTTCACATCACCTCCCCTTTTATGACATGAAATATAAATCATATAGTGTTTATGCGAAGGTAGTTTTTTTTAAATAAAATATAAATTTTTCTATTCAAAAAAAGGTTTGAATAGAAAAAAAGAGATTATTATTTTTGAAAATTTCTTTTTTTAACATTGAAAGTATTTTTTACTTTTTAAAACGTTTAAGTCCTTTAAAGGACACAGAATTACGAAATGAAAAACTTAAAACATAGATTCTCTCCCTTAGATTTATAGTATCAGACCTATATCATCCGTTTCGTGACTAACGTATTTTTTCCCCCTTTTTCGAACGGAATTTTTTTTATCAGAGATTATTATTAAAAAGAATTTATGTCTAATTCGAAGTTATTGTTTTGTTAACATAATAGAACATTTAACGTAAATAACGTATGCTAAATCGACTCTGAGAGTGATTCTCAGCCGATTGGTATATTTTAAGGTGGGTATAGTGCTACAAACATCAGAACAAACGCATAATACCCTCCTGCTATAATGGTGTAGGGTTTAAAAATGTTTCATTTTTAATATTAGAAAATCTTAAATTTCTCAAAGGAGTCTAAAAGAAAAAATATAAATTACTTATTTCTTTTCTTGTTTCTTAGAATTTGGGTTTTTTAAATAATTCATTTACAATGTATCAAATCTTGCTTGTAATAGAATTCTAGGTCTTACTAAAATTCAAAAATATTTATTTCACAAATATAATAAAAAAATAAAAAATTATAAAACTTGTAATATTATTTAAAATTTTCAAATGCGTAGAAAAAAAATCATAAAAATTTATTGGTTGAAGATAAAAAGTATAACATTAAATAAGTATTTAAATATTAAATAAATTTAGGCAATAATACTTTAAAAACACTCTTTAAAATTTGTGTGCAAAAATCCTTATCAAAATAACACCTCCTTCTAGAAACCTTTAAGGCATCATAAATACAAATTCCCATTACTTTTGTGTCAAAATAATCCATTAAAGTGTCATTTACTCTATTTAACCCTTTTTCAAAGAATAAAAACCTGCACTTTATATAGACCTCTATATAATGTTAAACAGGAATGTTTCTTCCCAAAAAAATAGGAGAGAGGGAATTACGTATATGTATGTATTAATGCAAGCGATATTATGCATTTACACGTATTCCTTTATTGATTATCTTTAGGTTTGTTTTTGTTTCTCTGACACTGGTGACATAATGTTTGTCTAAAGGAAAAGCACATACTCACATGCAAAATAGAAAAAAATCCCTTAATAAGAACCTTTATAACTTTGAAACTCTGTGCGTGCATATATGACAGCAATCTCATGTTCCTTGTTGTTTTGCATACAAGAGATTTTTCCTACTACATTCAAACATCACGTTTTTAATGTCAATTTTTGTTTTTGAAGGTTGTATAAAGTTTTTTGGTTTGCTTTTTCCATCTTTTCCACATTTTTTGACAAGAGGTTAAGGATTTTTTCTTATTTCTATTGGAATTTATGTCATTTGAAAAAGAATCTAACAAGAAGATATATAGAGAAGTAGAGTTATTAAAGAATGGAATGTTGTAAAATTTAAATGTATAAGGCATACAAAATAAGCAAGAAATTATTTTTGGTTATAAGTGGATTGATCCTATAAAACTTATTTATGTAGAATTTTATAACAATGCTAATATTCATAAGTGAATTATGTTGATAAAAATCTCTTTCAGTAGGAGACTTAGTATGGGAGCTGTGGTTTATTATTAACCAATTGTTATGAGAGTCGTTGAGCCAATTTTTGTGTAGTTAAATACTATTTCGCATAATTAGAAACTTCTTAATCAGTGGGTTGTATAAGAGCTAGTACTAACCGAAAGTCTTCATATTGAAAAATTGAGAAAAAAATGTACATTTAACGGTTAAGTATGTACATTAGAGCTAAGTATGAGCTCAAATTTAATTGTGAAAAAATAAGGTTTTATTTAAATTGTACAATGTGACTAGACCAGAATGAACTTGCCTACTTTCATACTAAAATAACTTATGAAAATGGCGATATTCACCACACTAATCGAAATAAAAATAGAACAAGTTATTATTAGGCTGAGCCGAATCTTAAATATCCTCCACCAACTACATTTATATTAATACTTTTCTACTTGATCAAATATTTGTAGAAACGAGTTTTCTCACTGTTAAAGCGTTTTTAGAGGCTTGACCGATCGTAAAAAATTCTTTTAGCTAAATTTCTTTACATAAAATCTATATTTCATTCAAATTTTGTTCTTATATCGTAATTTAGTAACAAGTAATGTTACTAAATTTGGTTATGAGTGATGTGTGTTTAAGAGATTTTCGTAAAAGGACTTTGTATGAGAGCTATGTTTATAATATATATGTATATATGTATTATGTATATAAAGACAAAATTCAAAATATCTAAATATATGGATATCAATATTTCGTTATATGAGTTATATTTTTCTGATTTTCGGGAGGGAACCTTGTATGGGAGCTATGACCAAGGATGGACCGATTGATTTTGAAATAACATTTATCTGTACAAAAATGGTATTTATGCCAAATATTTTATGGGTATCACTATTCGGTAATGAGTTATGTACCTTTAAGTGTTTTTCTAAAAGGGACCTTGTATGGGAGTTATGATCAATTATGAAGCGATCAGAAAAACATTTCACAATAACAATTGTGTGCATATGAGCATATGAGTGGAGACCTTGTATGGGAGCTATGACCAATTGTGGACCGATCGGAAAACAATTTCATAGTAATATTTATATGAGAGCAATACTTGTACCAAATTTTATATCGATATCTTAATTTAGTAATGAATTATGTTCGTTTAAGTGATTTTGTGGGAGAGGACCTTATATGGGAGCTATGTCCAATTATAAACCGATCCATAAAAGTTTTGCTCTGAACAAATTCTATTGGTATAAGATTTTAATTTGTAAAATTTTGTAAAGATATCGACAATGCGACGGAAGTTATTAACAAAAAACCAATTTTCCGGGAATATGTACTTTTGTATGGGAGGTTTATGAAATTGTGGACCGATCCTAGCATAGATGAAGATCTTACTTAGAAATGAATGTATGCTGATTTTTATGGAATTATCATACATAGTTTTCGAGAAAATTACATCAAAATGTGTAAAAAATGTGTAAGTAATTTTATGCACTACTATATTTATAGAAGAACAATCTAGGCATGTTTATTAGTTTATCTATGTGCCTGTATGTATCTTAAAGTATATTAATTGATTCGAATTACTTTCGACTGGTCCGCCTATGTATCCATGTAAACCTTGTGCGAACGCTACAGTTCGCAAACCTCAAAATTATAATATGATTATTACACCTAGCCCCATACAACCGTACAATACTCCGAATAGGGCTCTTAGCCTCATAATTATGTTTAATGTTTCAGTAAACTTAGTTTCTTAATTTTTCTACTAATTTTCGTATTGATCGGCCCTTATTTGACCATTGACCTCCTACAAAGTCTCCTTCAGAAAAGTTTTAGTAAAAACGAATATTATTCACCTATAAACTGTGGCGTCAAAATCAAGCTATGCAATTGATGTATTCATGATGACATCTAGAAAATTTAAATTAACCTTTAAAAGTTAATATTTCTTTATAATTAAATAAAATGTCCCTAATGTTCCTAAAAATTGTGTATTTTAAAGAAAAGACGATATCAGATTTAGTTTCAGCAACTAAAAATACATGAAAAAGGTTTAAAAGCTTTTTTCCATCATTTCGTTGGCATGTGTAATTTACGTTAAAACAAAAAAACGCTAATTAAAATTTAGTATAGTTTTCATGAAATGTTTTAAGCATAATTTACATAGCTATCTAAAAAATAAGTGAAAAACTTTTCTACATAATATTAAGGCGCTAAAGTTTAAAACGATATTATTTCAATTACAAGGAAAACTCTTTGTATGTTGAATTGTTTTTAGATCTTTTTTTATGCATTTAACCATGCACTTAAACTTTTTGCTAACCTACGGTAAACTTCCGGTCTGTTTTCTGTTAGTGGTAGTTGTTGTTTCGTAACAAACAATGCTTGCAAATGCTCAAACTCATACATATGACAAAAGGTATTATCATCGTTAAACCATCATTCAAACGTTTAAACTTTATACCGTTCGTCCGTTGCTTGATGTTAGTTGCAGTTTTGGTTTATTCTTTTTTTTTCAATTTATGTCTTTCTTTTTTTAACTGCCATACGATGTAGTTGTTATTTTTATTTTTTGGTCGTTATATAAAATATGCATTTACGAGGGTTCACTTATAAAATTCTAAGAAATTCTGTTTATTAGAAGTGGTGCGTTATTTAGTAAAGTGTTTCACTAGTATATTTATTCAAAAATGTACGATTTTGAATCAAAAAAACCACTCTGTTGTATAAATTTAGTTCTTAACTTTTTCGATATTTTTATAATTTTCCTAAAATTTACAGAGATTTTTTAAGAATACTCTCGTATTTAGGCTCTAGTATGTCCTTTTATTTACGAAAATAAATCCTTATGGTTGAATTGGTATGTATATGCATGTGGTAGATGTAAATGTGTGTTTACCAGTATTTTAAAGAGTGGGTGTTAAGTACAGCCTTCCGGTAAAATAACACCAAAGACACGTGCTTAAATATGTCAATATTTTGCAGCTTGTCTGTCCCTACATTCATCCTTATTTTTGTCTGTCCGACTAGTACAATGTGTTTTCATGTCTGAGTGATATATGTGTACAGATTTCTTTTACTCGAAATATCTCTTTTATGTACATGCATTCATACGTATGTTGTTTTTCTCGATTCTCTACCTTTTTAAGTAAAAGTTAAAATAAAAATTTATAAAAGCAACATGGTCTTATAAATTGCATAAATTTATTGGCAAACTCATAGCTAGATTCTGGGCTTTAATTTTATAAAAACATGATTTTGTGAACTTTCTAATGTGGGTGTATGTAAATTTTTTAACAAAATTATTGTACTAAATGATTAATCAAGCATTGGGGTAAACAATTCAGTAATTTTTGAAGAACATCATTTAAATATAAATCAATGTTATTCATAACTGCAACCTGAACGGATAATTTGACTTAGTTTTAGTAAAAGATTAAAAGGAAATTAGTTAAAGATTGAAAGTCACTAAACAAATATTTTGTGCGCTATGTGTCAAACTTTACAAAAGCTTATATGACCCATAGTGCAATATCTGTCTATCCATATCCAAATTAAAGCCGTTTGTCTATACTGGAGCTATTTGAAATCGTAGTCTGATTTTATTGAAATATATTTTGACTTTCTAAAATTTGTTCACTAATTTTTTAAAATTACTGGAACCATATCGGAAATTTCAGATAAACGGCAATTTCACTATAGGCCAGAATGTGATATAACAGAAATTAATTATAAATTAAAGCTAATAATAGAAAGAAATATTGTGAAATAAGTACCCAAGATTTTAATAGAAACTATTTGCATATATACGTAGATACTCTGATAAAATCTTCAATAATACAATGCTTAACATTTCAAAATACTTTTCTCATATTCAAATTCTTTGTCATCTTATATGCATTTTTCTCTAGATTTTAAATATTTTCTTTTACTGACACTTTATTTTTCTAAACAGTATTTTATAAAAAAAAATAATTTATAACATTTCTTGTTGGTCAAGCAACGAATGACGGATGTGAGTGTGTGTGGCTAATGTTGATAATAACAAACATGATGTCCATAGCCATGCTGATACTTGTTATTAAATCACATGCTCTGCATATACATAGAAACAAAGCCAGCAATCTCCATTTTATCAATAACATTACCTATGTGTTGGAAAAAAATTTCCAACAAACTTCTGGATAAAAATGGAGACTTTTGCCTTCGTTTTTATATCATATCTTATCTATTTACTACAAAATTGACATAACTCAAAATTTGTCTTACAAAATTAAAAGTAGAAAATATATTTTAAAATCAAATGAAAAACATATTTACCTCTGGTATAAGCTTTTAAATTATATGAGTTATTGAAAAGTTTTTTTAGAAACAATTAACCTTAAACATTTCAAGACATTTTTCTCAAAACGATAATTTTTTAGTTATACCAGTCATATAGATATATTAAATTCTTTTAGTAAAATTTCTATATTTTTTTTTACATTCCATGCCAATGACATTTTTTATTATACACATTCTCTAGCCAAAGATTAGTTTGTAACCTTTAGTATGTTTTTTTTTTTTTTTTTTTGCAATATTATGTAAATCCATAAATTGCTGCTATTGTTAGCCAGTTGACTTTACTTGACTTTTATGTGTCGTAATATTTAAGGTAATTGTTTTTCGTTTTCCTTTAAACATCAATATAGTTTTTTTATATGGATGTTGGTAATGATTTATGTTTGTGGGGATAGTATGTCAGTAAAAGTTAACGAGTTTTAAATTTTTATATATTAAATGTCTTAAAATATGCTTTATGTCATAAAATATTTTATAGCCCAAAAATATGTTCTTTTTATTTATTAAAAAAAACGTTATTATATTAACTTACGGACTTGTATGGCCATTAAGAATATTCTAAAATTTACCTGAAATTAAAGAGAAATAAATTAGTTTTCTGTTCATAATCATATTTATTTTATAAACGTAAATAAAACGTAAGTATATAATATCCAAAAATCATTTTCACTTAAAATACAAAATGTTTAATATTTAACTTCTTTTATTATTACTCCACTATAAATGGTTAAACAAAAATTGTATTTAAATCCATCAGTATAAAAGCTCAAAATAAATATACATTTTTTTAATAACTTAAATTTTTTGCCGCTTAAAAACAAGTACAATTATATATAAAGCATTTTGTTTGAAATTATATGTTACTTAAAAAAATATCGCATGCTTTTAGGCATTATTGTGCTAACCAAAATTAATTGCAAATTTTGTTTACGTATGTATAAAGAAATAAGTTGCAACATACATTGAAGTTTTTTAAATTACATACACATTTCGCAATTATATTTTTTCATATTTAAACTAATTTGAAAAATAATTTTTCAAACATTTGCGAATCAATTATTTCCCAATAATTTACAACGATGAAATAAAAAGTATAATTTATTGCAGTATTCTATTGGAAAATAGAAAGACATTTAAGTAATTAAGCAACAAATTCAAAATACATATTTACACATACATATATATTGCAGTAATAAAAATTAAGTAATAAGTGATAAAAAAAGAAATGAAACACAAATTAGGTAAAATTTAAATATACATATATCTAACAACAATTAGCTAATGACTATCAATTATAATTACTTACCTAACAACATACTTTTCAATGACTCCCACATATGGCTTTGGTTACATAAAAATAGTCTAATAAGGCCATATTTGCTATATAAATACTTTCTAATTCATTAGTCCTTTTGACTGATAATCTAAAGAAGCTGTATACGTTTTCTAATGCGATTTACAACGACAACTTTTTCCAAGTACTTATAAGTTTATGGTCAGTACTTACCTCTAATGACATCAACATGTTAAAATAATAACATAAAATAAATAAATTTTAGCATTATATGGTAATGAAAGTTTTTGCTGGGTATTAATAAATAGGTATTATATTTGCAATAAAGTTTTTCTAATAATTTGATAGTTAAACTTTTTTACTAATTAGTTGCTTTTAAAAATACAAAATATGCTACTGCTTAAATATAAAAATTATAGTGATATTTCGTTTTAGCTGAAATTAAATATGTAAAATATTTTTCATTTAAATTATAAATTATATTTACAAATTGAAATTTAAAAATTTCTGGTTAAACATAAAAAACCCTCAATCAGAACATACTACTTAATGATGGTCAATCTAATTATTGAGGTGTAATGAAAAAACATTTATAATACGAAACAAGTAAGAGTGTTACATTCGGCTATGTCGAATCTTATATACCCACCATCAGACATATGCATCGTCAATGGATCTGTAAAGCAATTCTTAGAGAGTTATGATTCCTATAAAAGTTTTTTTCGGCATTTTTGTGTCAGTAATACTTAAGTGCTAAATTATTGAAAGACCTTATATAGGAAATATGGTCATCGTTATAAAGCTGCCTCATAAAATTTGCGGATTTTTGTTTATTTTTTTCAAATTTAATCATTACAGTAAATTTTAAAAATGGGACCCAAATAATATATAATAAAATATAAAATATTAGTGCGCAATTTAAGCCCTCTAGCTGTTCTTGTTTGAACTTTATAGTGTTTTCAGCAGACCGAAGAACGGATGGTATAAGAATCCAATATGTAGACCATAAATCAATGTTACAAACGAAATGACAAAATCAATATACCCTCCATTATTTTTTATGGTAAATATAAGAAAATAATAATGGCATTAAGTGAAATTAAATTGTCACGCTTGCTGTTTAGTTGTTTGGCTGACAGCCATGTCAACTATGTTGATGACAAGGTAGACAAGTGAGTGTATGTGTTTGAAAGAAATTAATGTGGGTTTCATGCCTCATGCACACGATAAATTGCAAAACTACCAATCTCTATATTACAATCAAACACTCACATGAAATCTTTAACTGCAAACCCCAGCAGTTTTACAAAGAGTTAATATAGCACATTTTTATATAAATTTACATATTTTTGAAGCATTGAAACTCAATATATATTAATTATTTTCTAATTTAGTTTAAGTAACTTAAAGAAAATTCTAGAATCAATTTTAACCTACCAGAAGTAATATATTGTCAATTTAATTATTCATTTGTATACAAAGTGGTGTTTTCTTGGAAATGACTTTCCTTTAGAACAAGCAAACGATTAAAATAACTAATAACACAGAAAAATTTCTAACCCACTCTTAAATATTATATTAAGTCAATAAGTCCAGACAGCAATTCCGAACTGCAGGGAATAACAACAAGTAATTGCAAAGCAATGAATTGTGTGAACAAATAGTTTTAACAATCATAGCATAATAAAGAAAATTGCTTTACAAATAAAAAGTGTGCAAATACTTCGTATTGTAAAAGGGAACACAAAAAAAAACAAATGAATGAAAAGTTGTAAGAAACCACATCAAAAACAAGAAAGAAATTACAGTTAGTTAGGACGACTTTATAGCAGACTACATCAGATATTGGTAATAATAATTTAAAGACCGGCTAAGACGTAATAATTACACAAAGTAATTCACTACATGTTTAAATTCAATTACTTGTTATGTGTAATTCACAATTCCTTCGGAAGAAATGTTGAGTCCATGTGCTGTAATAAACAGAAGCTACTGTTAAAAAAATGAAAAATTATGACATTAATAAAAATATAAAAAAGAAATATCATATTTAACTATTAATAATAGACAGAAAGTAATCCTAGGCCCTAGGTATTCAATCCTTATAAATTAGTTTTAATATCAAATATACAATCCAACCGTATAGTGCTGTAGGGTATGAAAACAACTTAAACTAAAGCTTAAACGACAACAACTGCATGATAGCAGCTACAACAAACATTGAGAGTAAAAATTAAGACAATCGTTTTGTAAAAAGGTGAATAGAAAATAACTGGAAATAAATACTACTGACAGAATAGATGCATGACAAATAACTAAATAAATATGTGTTGTCTATATACCTTGAAACACGATGCAACATACAAACATTCTAATAAAAAGTGCATACAAATGAAATCGATCCATGACCTCAATTTGAAGATTAAAAAGAAAATTTACCATTTGTTTCATTAGTCAACTAGAAGCGAAGTATTTTGACATATTTGTTTTCAAAATTTTTTATATAGTGCGTAGTAAAAGAAACTTAATCGATTAAATATATTCTATAAAAAATTATACGAACTTGTAGTTAACACCCATTCGCGTCTTTGTATGTCTGCACGTCAGCAATAAGCGATAACAATTTGACGTACCTTAACGTGTTCTAATTTGATAAAACTCGATACACATTTTCTTTGTATAAATACAAGTTAAGGATTCTCAAACTTTTTTCTAAAAGCATTAATTTAAATATTGTATTTTTCCAACTTATTTATCCTACTATTATAATTTAAGTTTTTACTTAATTGAAATTGTTTATAGTATCTTTAAAAAAAATATTCAAAATTGGACAAATCATCTTCTCAATTTAAATATTATAATAAAATTTGACAAATATAATTGGTTTTATGTAATTAATCACTCTTTCAAATTCTGTAAAACTCAAATCATATTTTTATAGTAGTAACATATGTATAAGTTTTGACATAGCCGAATATAACACTCTTAGTTGTTTATCAATTTTCTTTAATATTCACAATGATCTCAAAACATACAAGCACAAATATACATTCGTGTTTGTCTATTTTTCACTTTAATTGTTGGCAACTAGTAAAACTAACAATTTCCATTCAATTGAACGTCATATTCTTTTATTTATACTGTTTTTCTATTTTTATTATTCCTTTTCACATTGTCACTGTTATTGGATTTTTATACAAACCGACAAACGTTTAAGGTTTTGAATAGGAAAATATCCAGAAAATATTTTTATGTGGGTATGTTCCTGTATGTAAATATATATCTACAGTAAGGGATTTCATTAAATGACTGATTTTATGCAGCAAACTAAAGCATGTATATTTCTATAAATCTGAGGTACACTTAAAAGCGTAGAATTTCTTTTATTAGTAACTAACACAAGTCTTACAATTATTTACCACACTATTTCACGCAGAGAATTGTACGTATCTATGTGCATATGTTAACCACCACAAACACTAAAGTGGTATGTATTGAATAGTATAGTTGTGTTTTCTGTTATTCTTCCAATTGAAATTCCTTTTATGCATACTGATGATACGATACATTAATAGATGATGATGATGACGACAATGGTGATCATGAGTCGATTTCGTTGGTGATTTCAAATACATCAAAACAAAATGAAAAAAGTTATTGGAAAACATTTACTGATTACCCTGCAGTACACTAAACTAGTTCCACTGCTTTGAAATTACTATATTCAACTAGTGATTTTTTAAGGGATGTCATTACGGTTTGCTAATTGGCACCTTTTGAATAACATGCTGCTAAAGAAAAAACAGTTGTTAATGCTACTTATTACAATTTGTAATCAAATACCTAAGCTATGAGCTATTGATAACTTATTTATGTTATTAAGTGAAAGGTGCCAATTAACACTTTTTAAATTGCAGGGAACGTATAAATACATGCATATACACTCAGACTAACAACTGAAATGTTTTTGTAAAGAAAATTCACATTTCATCATCATTTGAGTGTTCCTTTATTGAAATGTGTGCCAATTAACGGATACAGAGCGAAAAAAATGTGTACTATATTGTATTGAGTATATCTTTTAGTTACAAACGTAGACAATTCTCATATTGTATTGTCTTTACCATACAATATTGCACAACAGCCGCAACAATTCAATGACATTCACAAACAATTACTCAGTATACGAATACGACATACATACATGAATGTGTATATACATATAAAATCTACATTTACCACCAACACTTATTCACCATCTAAATAAATAGACATGTATAACTTCACTCCAATTTTCTGACATTTAACATCAGTGTTTACAAATCATTTATTGAATTCAATTCCCATCTTGAATGTTAAATATCTCAAAACTCAAATCAAATTTTAAGATTTACTGGAACACTACTTTGATTTGTAAACAATAAGTGACAATTAGAATGTGTATGTCAAATAACAAAATCAATAAATAACTTTTATTATTTTGTCATTATTTTCAGTCGCTGTCGGGCAATAGTTCATTAGTTTCGTTTGTAAGTCCGAGTCGAATTAAAGAAACATTGATTAGGTCTGTATTGTATAATTTTAAATATTAAGTATTTTAAATTATGTGATTATTTACTGGCTATGACAAAACCAAATAAAATTATTAAATACTCAATGGCGTCATGAAAAAAATCATCAAATTTAAGCTCATTTTATATCAATATGTTGTATTAAAAATATTTATTTTATGTGTTAGATTCCAAATTTCAACAATATACAAAACTTAGCTTTTTGATGTTTAACTTAACTTTGTTCATTTATTATGAACTCATGAAAAGTTATTTTTAATTTTTTTATATATATACATATTACTTTATTTATATTAAAATATTTTAACTCATAATGGAACACTTTGTTTTAAACAAATATTTGCAATACTTGTATTTCGTACAAAAACTTCCATTGACAGCACTTCTACTTTACGTCATTTCAATGTTGTCAACATTTCGCTAAACTCCCCTACGCTTTGTTCTTTTTTTATTACAAAACTATTGTTATTGATGTATGATGTGATATTGACTGCTGTTGTTTACAAATCGAATTTTTTCGTCATTGTTCCGCTTTTATTTTTTTCGTAATTGTATTTAAGACTTTCTTTTATTATTTTGATTTTAAGAATTGCTTGTCATTGCAATGAAATAAGATTTTTTAAAATCAAAACACTATAACCATTAAATCAAAGTTCTATATTGTATTGTATATTTTCGTTTGTTTGGTGTGCTTATGTTCTTAAATGTTTTCCAAAAATCTAAAAAACATACTGGCTTGAGTCAAATTAGTATATATTCATACCAATTATAACATGTATATTATACAAAAAAATATGTATATATATTTCGGAATAGCCAACGCAAACTGTAGTTTTTTTTGTCTCCATAACAATATTCGTTGGCATTCGCTTTATGGTGTACAGAAATGAATGTATTTGTTTTGGAATGTCCTCAACGTTTATTTCAATTGAAAATAAACTACCACAATAGACTGATAACTTCAATTTTTTGTTCTTTTGTATTGATACTGAATGTAATATGATATTTGAAATGACATTGATACGCTTAAATTTTTCTTTTGTGAAATATTTACTTATTCTACAAATAATTTCAAAAGCAACACATGTTTATACAATCGAATTACTTAAATAAATACTTATGTAAACACTTGAAATGTCAAAAGTCGATATAAGAGACATGCAGTTGAGATCAAAAGATTTCTAAAATAAAATGTTTTCATATTTTTTGGAAGTTCTTGTTTATCCTTTATGTAATCACTTATTATTAAAGGAGACTAGCTAGTGGTTTATTTGTAATCCTTAAGTACCAAAATTATTCAAAAAAAATGTACGTCCACAGTTATTTTTATATATGCAAAAAATTATCCCGCCATTTTACATATTATTTGGTATTTCGACAAAAATTTATATTTTTTTCTAACAAATAATGTTGGTGTTTTATTTTTTGATAAAATTTCCAGTGGTTGTCGGGGAATTTTGCTCATACTTCCGTTATTTATGGACGGATTTTGCTGATTTAAAATAGGGAATTTCTCGGACAGTCAAACATACGGACATGGCTAAATCGAATGTCCTACATATAAAGATCATCAATATATATATGTAATACTTTATGGTATCGGAAAAATATTTTTTTAGAAATTACAAACGGAATGAAAAACTATACATATACGTATACCCTTTTAACAATATTTGATAGGTGTAAACGTTTAGATGATTTAGATTAATTATCGGTATTATGAAAACTATACAAACTTGTAATATTCTGCCCATTTAAGTAAAAAAAAAATTTTATTTTGTGTCTTTCTTTAAACCCAGTAGTACCCTTAATAAAGCAATGCAAATTTGAAATATAAAAAAAATAAAAATTAATTAAGATATCAAAGAAGTTACTTAATTAGTTACTTGGTCAAGTAAAGTCAGTAGATAAAAAAAAAACTCGTAAAATATTCATCAAAGAACTTGCTTGATTAGTTACTTGTCAAGTAAAGTCCGGACAACACAGTTTTGACAAGGACTACACGTCAAATATAGTATAATATATCAATAGGTGGTTAGAAAAAACAATGCCCTTTAACTCTCTGTCGCATCGATATATTCTGCCATTTTCAGATTTTACATTGAAAGGAAGCTAAAATACTTGATCCCTTTACATATATAAGTAGAAGGTCTATGAAATTCGATTTGTTTTCTATTCCTTGCCAGACAGTAACGAAACTCAATATATTTAAAACATTTTAAATTTTTGCAAATTTGAGATAGTTGTATCTAAACTTTTCATAATTAAGGTAATATTATACATATATAAGCATATATTTCATTCAAATACTTATGGTAAACATAATTAGAGCAACAAAAAATATGTACTTTTAGTCCTTGCTATGCACAAAATGTTACAAACCAGCATACTCTTAGCCTAATATATAAAATAAGATATCTTTTGAACTAATATCTTCCAAAATTAATCAAAACACACACTCATACTTCTATAATATATAAATACACAATACGAAACAAGTCGATCACTAATCAACTCCCCGACTAGTTTGGTAAATATTTTTCATAATGTCAAAATGTCAGTTTACCTAAAGGATGTATCTATTATATGCAAATATTCTACACGTTGCAAGCCAAACATCTCTTGAAGAACATACAACAAACAAAACGTGCGAAACTGCCCGGAAGAGATGATTTAAGGAAAACTATATTATTAGTATTCGTACTTGTGATGGTTTAATATGGTTTTATGCTTGAAATATTTAAGGCATATTACTTATTTATATGGTACATAAAATTTTTGTACACAATTATGGGAAAATGTTCTTTCAAAATAACATCTTCTCTTATTTAGTTACGCAAACATATTTTATCAACGAGTAGTATTATATGTAAATGAAATGCTATGTAGTTTCTAGTTGTATTTCAATTGTTGGTCTGCATATTAAATATTAGAATCATTCATGGTTATGGTGTATACAAGCATTCAAGCAAATAGATATTAATTCATGGAATGACAATTATATAATTTTAAAATCATAAATAGAAAATTAGTAGAATTTTAGAAGGAATAGTGTAAGAATTTCAATTTTGTCTAAATATATTTGGTTTTAGGACACCAACAGGAAATGTAATAGGAAATCCCATTAATAAACTACAGTTTGTTATATAATATGAGCTTTTATATAATTAAGTACTGTTGGATATATGGGACACAAGTGAAAAATTTTAAGTATATTAATTATTTCGAAAATATTATATATTTAGCTTTACTTAAAATGGTTAATAATGTTTTGAACAGATATAAAATATACATCAAATTTCCAAAACTCAAAATTCTGATATATACAATTGAGATGGGATTAAAATTTAGCATAACTTAATTCTCAAAAAAATCGTATAATTTTGTTGATATATTTAAAAATCGTTTTAAAAAATACCAAAATAACATAAACGTATTAAGTATGATTATTATTTAATATTACATATTGTTTATTACTCATTCGCATCGTTTCGAATCAGTCAAGTCATAACATCAAAAAGTATGCAGCGGTTCTTGTTTTACATTCAACTGCAATTAAAAACGGTGTCGAACATTTTTTTAATAAACGTCATATTTAAATTGTCATGGCACGTTAAACCGAATCTCTTTATATATCTTTCTATAATTTCGATTATTCCAAAATGAAAATTTAAATTTTTGGATTTTTTTAACATTTGTAAATGATACTTTCGAAACGTAGTTTTACTCACTTACGTAAAATGTTTGTAATCAATTAATATATTTCTCGGAATTAGCTCGTCAAATATCAAAGTCAACATTTTTCTGTCTAACGGTTTAAAAAGTCCTTGTTTTTTTATTGTCATTTTGTTTCTATCAAGAAATAATGTGTTTCTAGTTTACTACGCCTAGAGAGAGAATCTCTTTTTTCTTAAATATATATATATTTGAATATGGTGTTGTTCTTTCACTTCTTGTCCTTTCTCAAGAATAGAGAGCACACTAATTTAATGTGATAATTGTGTACACAGAACTAGAGACCAAAAAGTCATCTACTAAATAGAAATATTATTTCCTTTGCTATAGTCTTCAAACAAAAACTTCACTTTTCGTAAGTTTTCATATTGCTATGGTACTAGTACGTATATCTTAAACATTTTACATTTAAATATATCAACATATTAATACGTGTGGTCTTTAAGTGTTGGTTAGTGTGTTTGTATATCCTACATATACTATGTATATAAATATATGTCATCATCATTATTACTCTTGATGTGACAAACACACACTCACATAAGTACAAACACTCACTTGTGTGACACTGGTAAAGTGGCATTACAAAAGTGACAAAGCAAATAACACACTTTCCCATACGCACAAACGAAGAAATACATATAAAATATTTGTAATATTGTTGGTTTTCCTTCATACAAATATATACAATCACAAAATAGAAACATGTTCCCACTAACGTTACGTGATTGTGTTAAATATCTTCCTCTCTTTCTCTTCCACATAGTTAAATCTATATACATACATACTACATACATGTGATGGAACACAGTGATGGACAATGCAAAAGAATTATTATTATTATTTAATTTAAAACTAAATTTTAAATTTATAAAAATCATTTTTTCAGGTTGAAGTTATTCTGTAAATAGTTACAAATCATTTGACTAACTTTATTAAGTTTAAGTTTTAGTCCCATCATTTAATCCTTATTATATGTATGTAAGCATTTCCTACAATAAAATTAATACTGTTATTTTATTGTTAATTCAATAAAAATTTTAGTTTCATTATATGATTCTAATGTATTATCTGTTACTGTACAATATGTTTGCATAACATACATATATACTTACATAAGTTTGCTTAATTGTGCCTGTATGTATAAGTGGGTAAAATATGCATGTGTGTATGTGTTCATGTGTGTATATTTGTTATATGGTTAGATTAATGTTAGAGGCCTTTTGCAGATCAAGAGTTTTTTTTTTCCTGTTGAACACATGTGTGATTGTGTAAACATGCAAGTGTTAATCGATTAAATTAAAGCATTTGCAAACACGAACGAATAAACAAATGAATGATACAATAAACGTACACATAAGTACGAACACACATCATCTGTTTACGTTTTGAGAGCTGTTAATTTCAATTGATGTCTGACACTCTATCCAATGGTTTTTAGTCAAATAGACAATGTGTAAAACTAAACAAAACACGAACAGCGGCAATAACACAAAACCCACACACATACAGCGATAAAGCTTAACAAGTCTTTCAAACTTGATTTGATTTCCGTTTTCCGTTTGTTTTGTAATTTTTACATAAAAATACTTACATTCATGCCACAATGCATGTGCTAGTAACTAAAACACATTAACATAGATTACATTTACTGAATGTACACATTTTCAAAGTCTGTACTAAGAGCAACATGTATGAGATTTTACATATTTGTTTTTCTATTTTTAGTCTTTTTTTGTTTACTTGTGATTTTTTAACAAGGACACTTATTCCCTTAACATATGATCACTAAATTTAGTTACAAATAAAATGCTTGACACACATATTCTTACTCACACATCGCATCTGATATTAAAATCTGTAAATGTTTAGTAGTGTGTAAAGTAATTTTATGTGTCCAGAGGTTTTTTGCTAACATTAGGATATCACCAGCTGTATATTTGGGATTTGCATAAACAGAAGAAAATTAAAAATTCAATTACTTTCTTGCTTTTTGGAGATTTGAAATAACATTTTGTGCTTAATTTTTCACACCGTATGATCTAAGGTTTACTTTAAATTATTAAAGGATTATTAAATCGGTAAAAATCAGTTATAGCACTTTATCTATTTTTAAGAAATAAAAAATATTTAAAAATATTTCACTGTTATACAAAAATGAAGAAAAATTAAATACAAGGATTCCCATATAACAATTCCACTTCATAATAGTCCATTCAGTATGAATATATTTTTAGATTTCTCCTATCACATAATTATTTAGCATACATTTTAAGAGCAAAATATATATAAAAGAGCTTTTTTAAAGTTTAAACTTTGAGAAATCATAAGACAGGCAGTTTCTAAACGATTTTCATGTCTGTTACTTTGTTTTAAGGATATAATTATCGTCTTTGAATCCAACAAAATTAAATTCAAAATATAGGATCAAATATCTCAGACACTAATGTTTAATTGAAATGCCCCAAATTTTAGCAATTTTTATACCCACTATCAAAAGATAAGGGTATATTAATTTTGTCATTCCATTAATAACACATCAGTTGGAAATCTGATAGAGTTTCAACGAAAAGATGCGATAAAATTTGACCCTACACGACCTATAAATCACCCTTAAGAAAATTACTTCAAAACTCATTACTGGCTTAAGAATAAAAGCCAGTAATGAGTTTTTGACATCAAATTGTCAAAAATTTAATAACCTCTACCTTTTTACTCCTGCATCTTAAGCCCAAAACACAATATTTATTTTTGCAACATACCGCTTATCTTGATATTTAGCATATTTTCTTTTTATTAGTTTTGCAATTATTAGCGACTTATTCAGCACGTTTTCTCACTCAGTCAAATCTTTATCAATATTGAA
This sequence comes from Lucilia cuprina, assembly GCF_022045245.1. NCBI lineage: Eukaryota > Metazoa > Arthropoda > Insecta > Diptera > Calliphoridae > Lucilia > Lucilia cuprina. The sequence goes on from NC_060952.1 coordinate 23,459,943, forward strand.
AATGTTGAACATGATTTCCTATATAATATTAATACACTATGCAAACATCGATATGAGCTTCTCACAGATGTTCAAATATATGTACATGTATGTGTATAAAATAAACATATTTAGATGAAATGATATTTTTGTAATAGGGTGTTTCAAAACAAATTTTAAGAAATAAAAAAAGAAACACAAAATTTCGTGTCATCAATTTAAACCCTAAACGGCTATTGGAAATATTTATAATTTCTTCATTCTAAATCCATTACTATTTTTTAATAAGCTACTAATTTCACCACTAGTGCGTTTAGACCAAGTGTAACAACATTTAAAGAAAGCCATTCCATTGTATACTACTACCACATTCACTGAAATAAGACAGAGGGAGACTTAGAAAGGGGGTGAAAGAGGAGTAAAAATAAGGTTTATTAAAAGAGCAACACAATAAGGCGGATATTTACACAAGACGACATGCAAAATTAAATTTGCATTATTTTGAATATACACATGCATCTGTGCAAATTTATCGTTGATGTAACAACAATTATCCTACGTATTTTTAACATATCAGTAAAACCCTGCTACAGGTCATACAAATTTAAGAAATGTTCAGTTTGGCCTATTTATGTTACAATGACGATATATTTGTTGTGTCAGTAAGTAGTTAGTTTTCTTTTTTTTTCATTTACACATGACAACAATATCACATTTACTACATTTTATTATGTGGTTCATATTGTTCGTGTTTTTCTTGTTGTTACTTTTGATAATGTTGATGATGACAACAATGATGTGAGTCCTGATAATAACAACCGACAACGTCAACAATATGTTTGTTGTTGTCATTTATGTAGGTTTAGATTTTTGCTTTGGGTGTTAAATTTTCGAATTTAGTATCATTTTATATTTTTTTCGCAAAAAACTATATAGAAATTTATACAATATTAAGAAACATAATACGGAGTATATAGTATAAACATGTTAGACTGATGAAGATTTTTAGAAACTTCGATAAAAGTAAAAAAAGATCAAGAAGACGAATATCGCTTATTCGAAACAGAATGTGATTCCGAGCCGATTATTTTACTTTAAGGTGGGTGTAGAACCATTATATTTGACTGTTATAAACACAAGTATAAACCAAAATATATTTAAATCCATCGTCTTATTTGTTTTATCACAATTATATAAAAAACAAGTATGAATGTATAGTCGGGCGTAGCCGACTATATAATACCCTACACCTGTCAGTATGTATGTTAAAAATGGGGATTATTTAAAAAAATAAAGCATTTGGTTTGTTTTTTTTAACTTTATTTCGGAGTATTTTTACTTTTATTTTGGCAAAAAAGATTTTTTTACAAGAGGGTTCAAAGGGGAGTAGGGCAAAATATGCCCCTATCCTTAAAAATGTTGGTAGGGGGAGTTAAGTCTTCTTCAATATTATTCATGTAGAATTTAAAAGTGTTATTAGTATTTGTAAGTGAATTTTGACCTTTAAGTCATTTTCTGAAGGGGAGTTTGTATGGGGGATAGGATCAAATGAAGCCCGATCATTACAAAAATCGGTAGTGTTCTTTTACAGTTTTATAAAACTAAGTTTTGTCGACTTTTGTTAACATAATAGATCATTTAAATTAATTATAAGCCAAAAGGCCCTATTTGGGGGGTACAGTTGTATGGGGGCTAGTCGAAATAATGGACCGATTTTAACCATTTTCAATAGGCTTTCCCTAGGCCAAAAGAAGCGTGTGTGCCAAATTTCATCTAATTATCTTCAAAAATGCGGCCTGTACCTTGCGCACAAGGTTTACATGGACAGCCAGCCAGCCAGCCGGCCAGACGGACGGACGGACATAGCTTAATCGACTCTGAAAATGATTCTAAGCCGATTGGTATACTTTAAGGTGGGTATTGGACGAATATTTTTCTATGTTACAAACATCAGCACAAAACCCAATATACCCTCCCCACTAAAGTGGTGTAGGGTATAATGATCGATTTCACTTTTATCATCTTCATTCAACACTATTATACAATATCTTCAAAAATAATATGTATAGTACTTGAATATTAAACTAAAAATAAATTATTTTTATATACTTTATTCAATTTCGCTCCGTCTAAATCTAATTGTACAAAACAACCACATTAGCAAGATGATATCGGACATAAATGGAAGGTTAAAACCCTGGCAAAAGTATTTTCTCATAAAAAGATAAACAAAACAAGAAAGAGGTATTGATCAGCTAAGCCGGTCAAATAATACCATACATCTTTTAAATGTTATATTTTCGTATTAAAATATGTTGCAAAGTTATGCTCAATTCTGTAGCAGGGCTTTATATTTATCTAAAAGATATATATGGTGAATATTATGATTCATCAGTCATTTGTGACATATACTTATTACTAAATTTTGGATAATACCTTTTCAAATGTGGGATAGTTAAACTAATGAACAACTTTCAACAACAAGGCTTTGTTTGTTAAAAAAATCATATTATAGTGTTAATTGCTGCATAAAAACACATAAACATGAAAGACTCTGCACTGTAATAGTATAGGGTATTTAAACAATATAAACTTTTACAAAACTATTGCAAATTTATGGATAATGGAATAGAAAACTAAAACAGTATGCATCATTTGCGATATCAACAGGGGAATATTAAAAAATCTATCAAATCAGCAGACAGTTCTTTAAGAGATAGACAACTGTAAATCGAATTGAAATTGATTTTATTCTTCACATAGATATAGTTAAAAGCAAATGTTTGGTCATAAAGTTGTAAAGAAGAGCAAAACAACAAATTTGAATTCCTCTGCTTGGGACTAGTTCTAAATTATGTTAAATTATGATTAAAAATGTTCAATGTAAATTTTGTATTTTAATATACTAAACTTCATATTTGTCATACAAATCATTGCTGTTATGAAATCATAGAAGAGGGAAAATATCGATGGATATTTATGGTGTCTTTACTTCAAAAAGAAATTAACAAATTCCTAATGTTTAACAGTGCTTTTACATTGCACAGCAAAATATATAAAAGAAAAAATAACAGATTTTTTCACTTTCAGGGTAATTTACACATCATTCTAACAATACATATTGTTTGTCTCTTTGTTACCATATATTTCTGCCATTGTTGTTGTTACTTCTCTTTGTGCAGCATAAAATTGTTGCCAACATGCCAAGCGTGTTAAATTTCTTCATTTTAATAAAGAATTTATATGATCGTAGATTCTATAAGATGTGAACTCCACACAGATATGTACACTTTCGTTAACTCGTAAATACAAGCATACATAGATGTCTGGAAAGCAGCTGCTGTGCTATTGATATCTTTACGATGAAGATGTCTCACACTGTCCATGAACGTCTGCCTGTCCATCTAACGTATTTGGTTTGTTGGTTTTCATGTCAAACATAATTCCAGATAGTCGTAAACTACTCTATTCTATCGATGTTGCATGCAACGAAGCATCAGTAGCATAAACAACTAAAATAACAACACAGTTAGCAACAGCAACAACAAATTTAATATCACAAACAATGAAAAAAGAACTGAAAGAATCAGAGGCAGAGAATTATCACTTTGCTTTGTTGTTCAATTGTGTATTCAAGTAGCAAGTGACTGAGTGGTTGGTTGCATGGAATTGGATGGATGTACAGCTTCACTGTCTACACATACATATATGTTTATATGTGAATGTGCATTATCATGTGGTTGTTTATGGGGGCTACAAAATGAAAAACAAAACAAAAATTACCTCCCTTATGGTTGCAAGTTGTATTAAAAAATAAAAAACAACTAAGTGGCAGTAGCAAACAAAAACAAAAAATATATGTATAAAAGTGCATAAAAAATTTAAAACATCAATGTTTGAGTGCATATGTTGGCTAGCATCGTCAATGTTGAAACAAATAGCTAAATGGCAAGAATCTAAAGAAACTCTTCGATAAGGCAAAGAATGAACCAACTATTCAACCAATCCATAGAATACAAACTTAATGCCTGTCATTGTGGATTTTGTATAGTTTTGAGTTTCGTATAAAAAAATTTAAATTCTTATGCAATTCAAAAGGATTATCGAAGATTCACAGTCAGCAAAAGTGCTTGTTAGTATAACTATTACTTCAACGGTAATTTGTGGTACAAAAAATGGCTGGCTTCATGGGGCGCCTATAAAATACTACTTGAATTAAAAAATCTAGAATATTTTATCAAATCAAAGTACACGGATAGATAGAAGCATACAAAATCTTTGCAAAAGAATCCAAATACATAATAAGAAATTCCAATATAACAATCTATAAAATTATAGTTGAGTTTAAAAGGATTATTCATATTGTAAAATCTATAGAGTAGTTTGTTAAAATTTAAACCTTAAAGTATACCAATCTACTCATAAACTCTAACTGATTCGATTTAATGCACTCCGTTTATCGATGTATACTAGCAAATTAATGAGGATCAGCTTATGTATACATATTTAGCCTCTCTTTAAGGAAACTTATCATCAAGACTTTTTTAAATATGTTGAAATTTGAATCTGTTGCATGTACATATATATATAAAAAATAATCCGTAATAAAATTACAACATACAACATATACAGTACAACATATATAAATTTAGCAAATTTTTAATAACAAATGTAACAAATAAAAAAATATACATATTTATTAATTTTCCGGGTCGAAAGGGTTGAAGTAAAATTCAACATAAACAGTCTTATATGTTTTAATAAAAATTAATTATCAAGATTATCGCAAGGCAAAGAAATTAACAAAAATAAACAGATTTATTTAAATATATATTTTAATAAAAATTAAATATCAAGATTATCGCAACGCAAAGAAATTAACAAAAATAAACAGATTTATTTAAATATATTTCAATTCAAATCTAAACCCATAGTGCAGTGGATTGAAAACAAAGTTAATTTGTAGGTAAGATTTTTCTTCGTATTTGTGCACACTACTCTGGTATTACTTTGACGAGGTTAATTCATGCTCGAATGTTGCCACAATTGGAATGACAATCTTTAAACCACTCTAGCTGTTGCTTTTTGTTATTTTTGTTTTTGAGCACAATAAAAGACAACTGTTAGTTAACCAACCAACCATCCATTCAACCAAACTCTACAGTATACAGTATATATTTTCAATACTAAATACATAAAATCAAGCTGAAACATTTTCGGCGAAACGGAAAATAAAATCTAAAAGTAACTTTAGGGTGGGTAAAACTTTTAACTTAACCAAACAATCTGGCAGGCAGTCAGTCAGACTGTCTGACAAACTGTAAACCAAACAATCACACAACAAGTCAGGTGTATGTTGCAATATTGATAAGATTTCTTCTACTTCATCTACTATATACTTTTTTAATTCCAGTTACTGTTAAATTATTAAAGAATAAAAGCTTTAGATTTGGTTTCATTCTCGTTTTCATACTGAATTAAATATTTGTATCTTATACAGCTACAACAATAACAACTGCAGCAAGTAATATGTTTATTTTATAAAGATTCAAAGTTATAGCGAGTCCTTGTAATGGATGGATTTATTTCTGTTAAATTGCTATTGTCTTCTTCAATCCTCTTCTATTTTTTAGTATTATGTTACATTTACTCCTATTTTCTCAATCTTTAGTTATTTTGTATCGTAACAATATATTGTACTGTATTCATTGAAAAATTATTTTAACCGGCAGAATCAGTTAAACGTTAACCGGAGATTGAGATTATAGACCTTAATGTGTAAAAATTTAAAAATCAAATTAATAATTTAACAACATCAAAACATCAAACCAAGTAACAAATGCTAGAAACTTGATATAAAAATGTAAGAGTATTTTAGGCATGAGACGAAAGTAAGTTTCAAAAGATGCTAAAATGATACATAATAAAAAAAATTATTTACCAGTTTACTAAAACAAATGATAACTAAACGACAGTTTATCAATGAGATACACAATTTTATAGCAATTTCAAACTATCACTTACTTAAAATTTTCTTTAAAAATCTGCTGCTATCTCATAATTTTCTATATAAATACGAAAATCTGAATATACTTTAATTATGGTTTTCTTAACCATAATTTTTAGCTAAAAGAAATTGAGAATTTTCTTCCACAGTTATAATAAATATACAAATTTACGAATTCAGCATTAAAATTCTATAAAAATTTAAAACACATATTGCAGCTTTTTTAGTATTTAACCACAATTCTAAAATTTAAAACACTTTAGTTATGGGTTTGTATTTTTTATTTTATTTAATATTCCACATCAAATATGATTTAAAAAAAAAACACACAAACACAAAAAATCATGAACTATGAAAAATTGATATAAAATTCTTCTGCACCAAATACTTGTTATTCCACATATTTTTTTAACTTTGAAACTTTATGTTTTTGGCATAAGTAAAAGATATTGTTGTTGGTTGTTCTTATTTCATTTCTTTTCTTAGTGTTAAAATTTGAAAAAAAAGAGCTGGCTATAAAAACACATACATTTATTTTTCCCTTTCTTTTTTTAATGTATAAATGCAATCATATAAGTATAAAATCTGTAGCATGGTTTATGGCATAAAGTTTTCTTTAGTAAAATAGGTTCTAAAAAAAACAGAAAACAACCAGCACAGCAAACGCATTTAATTGTAAAACTCTTCAAAAAGGAATAAATACATACACACTTACAAATTTTTATACATATATAAGCTTTTTTTTTGTTTCATAGTGCAACTTGAATCTTTCTTCATGTTCTACTTTCACTGTGAGCCAGATTTTTACGATGTAAAAGATTAATAGACGTTGTTGTAGTTTTTTGATTTGTATAATCTTAAAATGAGGGTATGTTTATTGGGAACTATTTTTGGTGTTCTCATAGGAATTAGCTTGACTAACACAAACTACAGTGCTCAAATATAGTATCAATTTAATTTATATTTATTTAATCATATTTCAGAAACATAAGTATATATGTATTTTTTTATTATTAATATTTCGAAGTAATAAAAATACAAATAAGATATAAATTGTTTTAATTTATTATTAAGTGGATTCCGCTTTCTTTGTTACGCATTTTTGTCAATTGAACCAACTTAAAAAATCGATTTGAAGGTTAGTACTATTAAATAGAAAAACTGCATGGGGTCAAAGTTGGATATTTTAAATAGCTATCAAAGGCCTTTTGGACAATTTTTGCTACGACCAAAAGTTACACTAAATAAAAAAACCCTGTATGTCCAACTTTGACGATCTCTAACTCAAGCAGTTCTTGGCCGGTACACATTTGTGTTTGGCCAAGAACAAATCAGTTTTTAAGTTGGGTCACTTAACAAAAATAAACTTATATACATATATACGTATACGTAATAATTAATAATATGCAAATTAAGTATACGTCCCCAATGATATTTAATATTATAAACATAAGGGTTTTCATTTGAACGCTTAAGTTTCCCATTTGTGTAAGTATTCAAGTTTATTCAAGTTGTTTCATGAAACCCCTGTTTAAATTCTGTTCAATTTCAATTTTTGTAAACATTTTAAAACAATGTCGAACGAAATTAAACAATAAAAAATAAATTATTTAAATAAAAAATGAGAAAAATAATAGTTTTAAATGTGAAAATTCAAGTCCAAGTTAAAAAGTGGTCAATACAGAACGGATTTTTTTATTGTTCAATAAGACTGTTCAAGTTTCCCAGTCTAAATAGTTGTCAACTTACAAGTGTTGTGTAAATTAATTCTAATACAAATCAATTGCGAGAATGGAAACATGAACAAGTTGCACAGTTTGCGAAGGTTTTGAACATTCAAATGAAGGCATTATTTTGGTTATAATACTATTTTTGAACATCATCCAAAAGCTAAAACCAAGTATTTAAAAGTTGTATAAATGTATTAAAACCTAGCGTGACTTTAATTGAGTTACATTTCTGATTTTTTTTCCCAAAGCTTACAAACTTCAAAAATTTAACCTTAACCTGATATTTATATGGCCATAATTTCTAACTTAATAAAATTGTAGAAGTTTTTCCACAAATAACAAAATCACAATTGTAATAAATACCCAGATTTTATGTGATTAGAATACATTTTCTGTTTCCTTTAGTTTTTTTTTTTTGTATTCTTCCTTTTTTATTTTAATAAATTCATATATGTATGTAACAATTTGTTTGTGTGTCAAGTACTTAACATGAGATATTTAACTCTATGCCACTGCCACTTTTGCCATTTTTCTCTGGAAGATAACGAACTTTGTTATTTCGCAACAGCAACAAAGAATGTTATTTTCTTAGCGACATATTTTTTTTAATATTAAAGGACAAAATGTATACATTAGGGTTGGCTCATTTATTTGAAGAAACACTGAGGTATAGATGTTTCCAACTGAATGTCTAGTTGATATTTCTCTACATTTCTACTTTTTTAAGGATTTAAGTTTACCTAAATTTATATATTTATTTTAAAAAAATATGCCGCTGACTTAAAATTTCTTTTGAAATTCATCGCTAGCTTCAAATATCCTAAAGCAAAATAATCCTAACTATAAATAAATATAATGCATACTCCAAATTTAGTTTAGAAATTACAAATGAAGACTTAAAACAAGCTTGCTTATTATATAAAAATGTATTATTATTCTTTGAAAGTAATGAGAAATATATCACAAAAATTTAAACTGTATCAAAGTATAATAATGTTCATACTTTGATACAGTTTTCAAAATATTTAAGCCAAGTCAAGAATTCAGAAACGGTCCTACTTAAGTTATCCACATTTTTTGGAGCCCCTAATGTTTACTACTTACACATACATACAGAGAGTCACATAAAATCCAAGAATGTGCAAACACTCTTTGATACATTTATAAAGAAAAACTCATGGTAACCTACATATGAATATGTTTACAAATAAATATTTTTATACATCTATTAGCAGGATTAAGGTAGTAACCATGGAGAATATTGTGTTTAAATGCAAACGGTCATCAGTTCTAGACCCATACATTTTACTCTTTGTTTCGTGTCATAAAATGATACCATTCTAATTAAATTGTGTTCCTGTTAAAAAACCTATGCTTATGTTTGTATAAATGTATAAGAGTTTTACTCTTTTTGGACATAAACTAAACACTTAAGTGTTGTTTACCGTCCTACAGCAAAAACCCAGCAACAAAAATAATATATATAATAACAACAACAAAAAAAATAATATTGTTGTTTTCATATAACTTTTGCATTAGTTTAAGTTTTATATTTGTTATTTCTGTTATTGCCAGGATTATTAAAGCATGAGTAAAGAAGCAGGGGGATATTATAGTTTCAGTGTAGACTAATTAATGACTTAATAAGCATCTTACTGAACATTTAGTCTGCATACATGTGTTAAACGTATGTACATTAGATTGACTCACAAAAAATTGTGCTTGAGTTAACTCTCTCAATATATTTATATGATGTTACACAAAATATTTTAGATTTAGTGTTGTCCATACGTGAGCTGGAGAATTTTAAACAAAATATTCTAAAGAGGACACAATTTTACATGTTCAATTCAAAATTTTACCCAGCTTCGAAAAATATTTGTTTTATTCTATGATGGTTCCCATAATATTTTAAGTCACGCTTACGAACGGCCATTGACAAACTTCAAATTACTTTGGAAATCATCGTAAAACACGTGAGTCGTTCTAATGTACATACATACATATATACATAAATTTAACATATGTTCATATGTATGTATATGCCTGCCAATTTGAATTTTAATATAAAGGTATTTAAGTTATTTTCTGTACATGTTTGCGAATGTAATTATAAGTTTTAGTAGAGGAAATTAAATTATCGTCTGAGACTTAAACAAGGTAATTGGAAAAGTACCAAGAAAAAAAGTTTTATCTCATAATAAGGATTCGTTTATATTTTCTGTTAGTGGTGTTAATTTTTTTTATTATACTCTACATAACTATATACATACAACATTTTTTGTTTTGTACGCATACTATTCTTTAGAATTGGGTTAAGTTGTATTAAGATGAATTTAATTAATATTAATTTCTACATGACAATTAATCTTCAAGCGTGCAACATAATTTACTTATTGTCATTGGCAAAGTACTTAATATAAAATATAAAATTATTAGTAAAACGGTTTCTCTTTTTACAATGGTCTTTATTAGACATTAATGCTTTATTAATGCTTTTTAGTAGACCATATTCCTGTATTTTTAAAAATAATTTTTGTAGCAAATTTACATTGCCTTAAATTTGATATATTCTCCTCTTATTGTAAATTAATATATTCCTATTTAAAATTAGTTCTTTGTATGAATTTACATAAATATTATTAAGCCATACAAATGTATTTTTATTTTAGCCTTAAGTTATGCTACATAAATGCACACGTAGTTATATAAATTATTAATTCTAATTTGCTTGATATGTATAATTTTTGTTGTTACTATAATAGTTTTATTTAACCTACATATTTCGTAAATATTAGAAAATACTCGTTTTTACATATAGTTCGCTTGTCTATGTAGTATTTTAGTTGGTTGAATAATTTGATTTTTCTTTTTTTTCATTTAAAATTAAGTCAATTATTTATACCTGATTAGATCTGCAATAATTTTATTATTTTGGCTTAATTACCTGAAAATACAAAAGAGGAGAGAAATAAACATAAATTTTAAAAAGAGAAGTTTAGTAATTTGTCTAAATAAAAATACTGTTGATTTAATTTCTAGATAACTATGTTTGTTCTACATATGTATATTAGAGAATCCCGAGGAACAACTTTTTTAAGAATTTCATGTAGGAATACAACTAAATCGATATGAATTAATGTACTAAACAAGAGAAAAGTAAAAAAATTTTTCGTAATAATTCTCAATTCCCAATCTGCGATTGAAAATCTTAACCTCAGTGTATTTTTTTAAACAATAAAATATTTTAGATTTTTTAAGGTCTTAGAAATTCTATAATATTGAGCTGTAAAATGTTTTTGTTTCACAATATGATTTTTAGTATGCTGAAGAGGAATATTATTTCCGCGTTTTATTGAAATGGGTGTCAAAATTGTTGTAGTTTTTAGCTCATACAGAAAAATATTACAAAAATAGTTTGGTATTTGGTTAAGTCAATTTCAGATTTTTTTTAAATTTATGTGCCCCTTATAATTCAATAAAAGTAGTTTTGAGGACCAGAAATACACTTAAAAAATTTAGTTATATTTCCCGCGATAAGCTCAAAATGACGGACACTCAATCGCTGGTAGGGAAAATTTTTATTAATTTTCTCGTGGTTAGTACATTAAAATGCAACGTTTTAGAGGTATTGTTCTTAAAAATTGGTCCACGGAACACTCTTTATTTTTCTTTTTTTTTCATTTTTTTTTTTGTAATTTTATATTATTAGCATAATTTTAAAGCTACTTATAAAGCTATAAAATAAAATGGTTTAATTTTGAATTTGAAAAATATGACGTATATACATTTGGTTTATAACATTTTGCAAATATCCAAAATACTATAGCAGAATCTTCTAGGGAGTGAAGAATATTGTATTATTTTTTCGCGATCGTGAAAAAGTACCCGCATCAAAAGCTTTGTATAAATATATATATTTTTTTCTGAGTGAGAAAAATATTTTTGGCAACATTTTTATTACATTATCTTAAAGAGAAAATTATTATTTACAAATCTGTTATGAACTTGCTAATAAGTACAGAATTATTTCAAGCAGTTCTTTTTTTTACATGATTTCTAACGATTTTGTTCTTAATTTCCATTTTATCATTTAAAGTCATAAACTTTTATCAATGGTTAATGAATAAAATGTTAATACAAACTTTGTTCTAAAAACCTTTGATAAATGTTTGTGAATAAGGCAGTATTTATTTCAAAATTTAATATTTCTTACTTACAGATTTAAATATATACGACTTAATAGTTTTTTACATTCCCATTTATGTTTTATCCATAAAACTCTTGCAATTAGTTTAAACCTGACATCTATTCACCGAGATTTAAGAATATTTTAACAGAATTCTCAAAGTTTTACTGACAAGAAAACATTGATAAAAATCTTGTGATTGAAACTCTAAATATTAATTAATTTCGTCCAAATTTAACCCTTTTTTTAGAATTTTATTTTTTCATGAACGATTTAAAAATTAGATGTCCCAAATTTTTTTTTATTTTTTTTCTTTACCAAATCCTTTTAGCGAAATTGTTGTAAACTATTTTTATCTGTGCACATAATTTTAAGCGACAAGAACTAAAATAATTGTTAAAATATTAATCTAAATCGTTTACAATACAAAAATAAAATATTTTCTCTATTGTCAAAATCATAGTTTGAAAACAAAATACATAAAAATCTATCCTTGATAAATTTTTTTAATAATCAAGAAGCAAAAACTAATTTTTAAACTTAGATTTTATATATATGTAATTAAGTAGGAATGTGCTTTGTAAAAATTTGAAAAATACTTACTTTTATATAAAAATTAAACACTTTTGTGTTTATTATAATTGTTAGCAAAACATTTTCTCTAACTAGCTATTCGAAGAAAATGGCATTTAGTTTTTAACCAACTGAATACTAATTTTGTTCTCCTTTATGTATCTTTTTAGAAAATTAAAAACTTAAACAATTAACGTTTTGTTAAGCTAATTAAACAATGTTTGCTTTTTTTAAACTGCCCTGGAAAACAATTTTCATAAAACCACTTCTTATTATTTTTAATAAACATAGACATTAAAACATTAAAAACATACACTTAGATACACAATCTAGCTATAAAAAATTATTTAAACACACACATGTGAACATACATACATATGAAACTGTTGATAACAGTATCTAAACCCACATATTATGACTGTGCTTAGTACTCAGTATGTGTAAGTATATAGTATGTGTAACATTGTATGTATGAGATGGTATATTTTCAATAATTATAGTGTCAAGTTCCCTAGGCCACAATTTAGTACAATTACATAGAAAGAAAAATAAAAAGATACTAAGCAAGTAACAACCTACTCTTATTTTTTATTTTGTATATTCCATTTTTTTCTAGGCAACATTATTAAAACGATAAAAATCCCTTGCTACCCAGGGAATGGGTAGAAAAACTTAATTAAATAAAATATAAAATAAAGTACAAAAACAAAAATTAAAATAATATATATGTTTACGAAATGTTATGCAACATAACAACTTTAAAATATGATCATGTTTTTGCAAAAAAATCAAGAGAAAAATAAAAAAGGAGGAAAAAATTAAAATCGGTATATACTTACTTATGTTTATATTCTGGGTCGTTAATGAATTCTAAGACGATATAGCAATATTTAGTATCGGTCTATAACCGCTTATTACAGGCAAAAAATACGAGTACACTAATGAAATTCAACATAAACAAGTTTTGTTTGAGCCAAAAAATAGCAATCCATTTCTTCGATAATCGCTCTATAATTCTTTGTAAAAATTTAAGGAGGATCAGTCCATAACTATTACACCCAGGCTTAAAATTACAAGTAGATCTATGAAATTTTACAACTTTTATGGGAACTGATTCATAATATTTGTGTTTCCCAGCAAAATAGTTTTTTATATGAAAAACCGAAAAACGACCGCATATCCTTAAATAACGCTCCAATTAAGAAAATAATTATTCTTACTGATTGCACATAAAATAATCGTTTAGATTTTCATAAAATCTTATGGTTATAAAAAATATAATTTCATGTATTATTTTAATTTTTGTGCAGAAACTTTTTACAGCCAGAATACTGAAAACAGCATTCATTTACTAACTATATTGATCTCAGTCTTTAAACTTGAAAGTTTAAACTCACATACAATCAGTTTGCAAATATACATATATTAAAAAAATGAGGATACACTCCATAACGCTACACTAAAATATACTTTTACTATAACGTTTTACACTCTCCCTGCGATGAGAAAATACACCCGGTTTATAACTATAAAAACGATTTTATATATATAGAACTTAAACATATGCGCCACCTCATAACAATTTCATACAAAAATTCACTAGAAAACTTAAAATAAAACTCTTTACCACTTTTCATATTGTATAGTTTAATAACAATTTTATTTCTACATGTTTTGTATGTATTTAAATAAACAACTGTAAGAACAAAACAGATATACATACATATAAACTTAATATACCGTTACCATATCAGACGGGCTTTAGTATAAAACAAAAAGAAAACCAACACAACAGTAAAAGAACCAAAGGTACTGTTGTTATAAAATGGTAATACGGTTAAATGGTAAAGATGTAAATTTACACACCATTAAGTAGTTTACAAACACTTAAGTTATCCTTTTCCCCCTCTTACTCTTTCTTACTTCTCTCAATCCTATCAATGCAAATTTCAGTACATAACGCCTTCCGTGAGTAAGGAAACCGACATATATATATATGACGGTAACGAAAAAATGTGTAAATGATAGGACCATTCTTAAAGGCAAATTATTTATTTTAAATTAGGCTCGACAAATATACAACTAAACAAAAGTTAAATTTTCATTGGGAGAATAATAAAGCTGCAAATATTGCTTCCTAGTTTTAGAAAGGAAAACATAGTTTTATGTTATTCACATTGGCCCTCCTAATACAATAGGTTTCGCCTGCTCGACTTTTAAACAAAACCAACAACCATCGAAGTATTAAGTTGATAAACAAAACATACAAAAGATGAATAAAAAAGAACCGGAAGAAAAAAGCAACAGTCTGCTAAATACTCACTCTCATATACTACATACATACAAACACTCTCAAATTGAAATTGTGCTATTGACTACATTCTTTGCCTTTAAACCACACATTACGAGCTTCGACTTTATTCAACTAAATACTAACAGAAAACAATACAAACAACACATGGTTTCTGATATTACTGTTGTTGATGAGCCACAGCAATAATAACGACAACAACTATATTTGTAGTATGTTTAAGAACAAAACCAGCAAAAATGGTTAGACTAGTAAAATGATATTAGCATATGTAAATTCTTTCAATCATTTAAGCTTTCTCCTTTTATACCATACTGCCTTCTTTAGTCGTATGGAAAAATGTTTATTAAATAATCGTCGAAATAAAACGCTGTAAAATATTAGTCTACACCTGTATAGCATTGCATACTTTGCAAATTATCACAATTACATAGTTTAGATACATTTAGACATATGAATGTGCCTGTGTATGAATGTACCTGTAATATGGTTGAAATTACTATATTCTTATATGCAGAATTTCATTATATACCTTTTCAAAATATTTAATTTCATTTATTTCCTATTTTTTAGTGACAACCATATTGCATTTATATATTTAAACATAATGGAAGAAATTCGTAATATTATAAGTCCCCTGATTATTTGCATTTATTTCTTCTACTTTTTTTTGGTTTTGCACTATAATCTAATGACAAAGTGTCACACTAGCTTTTTCTACTTTTACCACACCTTCACATATTAGAATTAAAAAAAATATATAAGAACGATTTTTGTACCACACACTACAATAAAGTGTGGTATAGAAATAAAAGAGGAGAAAATTATTTAGTAACTTCTAAATAGTATACCCGGTTGTAATGAAATTTTGCCATGTTCTAAACAGAGTCCCATCAGGTAGGACATCTCGTATATATTGAATTTTATATGTTGGGAGATGTTCGTATTTTAAAATTAAATTTTCAACATTTTCCATTCCAATATATTTTTAAGAATGGGTTTAAATATTTCCCGATTTTCTTCATTTATATTTTATTATGAGATGTTAAATACTATCTCTTAATTTTAAATGCAAAAATGAAAATATAAAAGTTTTATAAAACAATGTATAGGAAATTGAGACTTCTTTCATTCTAAAATCGATAACGCTTTTCCCTATCAAAAATTTGTTTCAGTCCGTTTGTAGCTCATCGATATATTTCTCATTCACCCACAAAAGTATATGTATATTCTGGGACCTTATCAATTTAAAGACTGTCTAGCTGTCCGTCGATCTGTCGTTCTGAAAATGGATCGTATCATTTCGCACTTATACAACGCTTTTAACGTGCTTCAAAAAAGTTTCTGAGGATTTTGAATCTCTCTGCCAAATTTTATGAGGATCGGTCCATAATAAACCCTACACTCATATAAAGACCCCTCCAGAAAATTACTATGACATATGATTTGATGGTGGGTATATCACTCTTACTTTTCGTTTATTAAACTTATCCCCAGGCTATCAAAACCCCTTACATTAACATATATGCCAATTTTTAAGTTATCTTTAACGCTACAGACTGCGACAGTTTTCGAAATCAGATTGAAATGATATAAGTTTTTATGACATAAATTGGTAAATTTGAAAAATTTCTTTAAAATAAAAATGGAATTCATTAAAAGCAGACGTAATAAATTAACAAAAAATTACCTTTAAACTCAAATTTAATTTTTTTTAAAAATGTAAAAAATCTTACTGGGTAAAATGTCAACAAGTACAACAAGTTACATACATATACATATATAACTATATGTAGAATATTTTAGATTCAAGTACTTTGCATAAAATATAATTGTATATTTAACCGCCAACTTAATTTACATACTGGTGGGTGTGTTTTACTGAAACATTTCAGTAATTACTTGCAAGTAATTTCAAACACACATGAATTGTGAGTTTTACAAAAAAGTGAAAATGAATTTGGAAAAAAATTGAATTTACTTCTTAACCTTTTGCCATAAAAAATAATTATTAGCTTAGTACACAAATTATAATTAAAGATTATTATTTTACAAAAAAAAAAAAAAACTTTTAATGGCTTAATTCAGAAATAAAAGGTAAGAGGCTAATATTATAGGTAATGAAATAATAGTAAGTACAAATAAAAGTTTTAAAATAACTTTTTTGTAGTGATTAAGACATTAGCAACTACTACCCATTGAAAATCGTAAACCATAACCAACATAAGATATAAATAAGTATATACATAAAACAAATCAAATTTGTTTCTGAATGTAAAAAAAATTTTCGTATTTCTTTACTGTAAAAACTAAAATGTGATTTTAATTATTAACAAGTATGAATGTATAGTCGGGCATAGCCGACCATATGATATCCTACACCTGTCAGTATGTATGTTAAAATGGGGATTATTTAAAAAAAATAAAACATTTGGTTTGTTTTTTAACTTTATTTCGGAATATTTTTACTTTTATTTTGGCAAAAAAAGAATTTTTTTTACAAGAGGGCTCAAAGGGGAGTAGGGCAAAATATGGCCCTATCCTTAAAAATGTTGGTATTAGGAGTTAAGTCTTCTTCAATATTATTTATGTAGAATTTAAAAGTGTTATTAGTGTTTGTAAGTGAATTTTGACTTTTAAGTCATTTTCTGAAGGGGAGTTTGTATGGGGGATAGGGTCAAATGAAGCCCGATCATTACAAAAATCGGTAGTGTCATTTAAAGTTCTATAAAACTAAGTTTTGTCGACTTTTGTTAACATAATAGATCATTTAAATTAATTATATGGCAAAAGGCCCTATTTGGGGGGTACGGTTGTATGGGGGCTAGTCGAAATAATGGACCTATTTTAACCGTTTTCAATAGACTTCGTCCTTGGGCCAAAAGAAGCGTGTGTGCCAAATTTCATCTAATTATCTTCAAAATTGCGACCTGTACCTTGCGCACAAGGTTTACATGGACAGCCAGCCAGCCAGACGGACGAACGGACGGATAGCTTACCCCAATATACCCTCCCCACTAAAGTGGTTTAGGGTTTAAAAACAAATATCATGGAACTATCTTCAAAATAGTGACTTAACTCACAAGGCTCACACTGTTAAAAAAAATGACTGAGAGTTATTGTGTGCATTATAAACTAAAAAACGTATAAACTCATAAAACAAATATACCGTATTCTTTAAAATAATTCAGAGTATAAAATTCAATAAAAAAGTAGTTGTGCACATAATTTTTATACCCTACACCACTATAGTGGGGATGGTATTATGCGTTTGTGCTAATGTTTGTAATACAAAAAAATATTGGCCTTACGCCCGCCTTTAAGTAACGAAATCACGAAATCACTTTCTACGTCCGTCCATCTGCGTGTCCATGCAAATCTTGCGAGTATGCAATTTGATAATAATTTGATGAAATTTGGCACATAAACGAAGAATGTTTAAATTTGCTCCATTATTTCGCCAAGCCCCCTATAAAGTCTCCTTCTGAAAATGACATGAAGGTCAAACTTTATTTATAAAAAATAATATCACTATTAAATTCTGCATAAATAACTATAATGTTAAAGTAAATCCCTACATTACCCTTGCCCCTATAAAGTCCTCTTTTTGGTCAACAAATTTGATAAAATATTTCGGATTTAATTTAAAAAACAAATTAAATATTTTATTATTAAAAAGTAATCTGCATTGTTAACATACCTACTAGTGTTGGATTTCATGTAGTCGGCCATGTCCGACTATACAATTTCGCTTGTTTTTTTTTATTGTACTCAATAAACTTCAACACCTGATTAAAAAGGCCGTTACATTCTCCCAAGTAAAATTGGACACAAGTTTCATACATAAAACCGTAACATCTTATTTTATTATCCAATTAAATAGTTATTTTTAATCTTAAGTAATGTTATAGAAATCTTTGATGTCCTTAAATAATTTAGCACATTCGTTTGTAAATTGAAAGATGTCGCTATATTTTTTGGTATTGTGTTTAATCTTCTCTCGGTAATAAACATGTTTAATTTGTTTTTCTTTTATCTCTTTATAGTAACATATACATACGAACTAACATATATACACACCTACATAACTACATAAACACATGTACATATAAAGCTGCAAAAATGGGCATATTGTTGTTTATTAGATGGTCATCTAAGCAAGGAATTCATTCAACTTATTAACACAAAACTCATACAATGAATTTTAATTTGCGACTTTTCCTCTTTTACTCATTCTATGTATTTATGCATCTACATATGTATAAATATTGTCTCAGCGTATCTTCTTATATGTTTTGTTTTTTCTTACTTTTTCTTAGTTGTCTGATGAGTACTTACGTTTTTATTTTGCACACGTGTCAGGCATATTTGTGATTTTTGGTTTGTTAATTTTGTTTAATAATAAGAAACAAAGAAAATAAAAGACAATTCAACCAATGACAAAAGTTGACAACAACGCAAAATTACCTTAAAACGGTGTAACAAATAATATTTATTACAAGTTTTGAAATACTAATCAGCATTAGAAATTCAGTTTTGTCCTTTATTGACTTACGCCTCTATCAAACATGTAAGTCCTAAGTTTAAGGATGTCACGAAAACGAAGCGTGTTATTGTACTGGATTGTAAAAAAGTGGTAATAATATTTGTTTGTCCGCAAAATGAATTTTATAGCATAATAAGCATTTAAGCCATTTTATGACTGAATAAGATTTAAAACCAATTTTATAATTATTTTTTCCCGTAAACAGCTCAAAATTACGGGATTTTTAAACTTCGTTTTAATATATTGCAGATTTTTTAACATGACGTTACTGAACGTTGAAATCGCTTCTAGGGACAATATCAAAAAATCATTCTGTTTATGTATCTATCCTTCAGAAACCTTATGTATCTATCCTTCAGAAACAGACAAAGTTAGTTAGTTAGTTGGTTAGTTAGTTAGTTAGTTTGTTAGTTAGTTAGTTAGTTAGTTAGTTAGTTAGTTAGTTAGTTAGTTAGTTAGTTAGTTAGTTAGTTAGTTAGTTAGTTAGTGAGTGAGTTAGTTAGTTAGTTTGTTTATTTATTTGTTTGAAAGGCCTCTATCGGACCTGTTGTGAGCTCCTTAGCCGGTGCCCCAGGTGGGAACTCACTACCAAGTACCTAGCTGAGGCCACAACTTTGGATAGAGTATATAACTGATCTCATATTTCCCAATAATAACTTCTCTAAGATTATAAAACATCTGACTGTTTTCAAATTGTGGCGTATTTCAAGTATTATATTTACATAAGTGTATTCCGACATGCATAGTAGACCAATAGCTTCAGTTTCAATAATGTTTTGTCCTACGGTGATAAATAATTAATACCGTCATTCGTATGTACATGTACATTAGGTGTATAACCTAATTTTGGAGCATTCACAAAACAACGAAACCTCTCGTCAAAATCAGTTTTATTTTTAATCGGTCAAAAATATACTATTTCTTCCTTATGCAAAAATTTTATTAAAGTTAACAATGATTTACTACACACTTTTTTCATATAAAAACCATTGTTAACTTTATTAGTTTTTTTGAAATGCGAAGTCTATATTTTTATCTATGATTTTAAATTTAAAATTTATGAGAATAACATATAAAGAATATATAATAATTTCTCTTGGTAATTTTTTATGCTAGAATCATTTTGATATTTGCAAAAATAAGAAAAAAAAATTATCTCCTTAAGGTACAATTTCGTATAGAAATTTAAGCTTGGTACTGTATTCATATGTATCTATCTACATATTATGCAGTTACAGGAAAACTTTATTAAATTAACAAACATTTTGTTGTTTTTCTACTTGTTTTTTTTATTATAATTTTGTTGCCATTTTAACCATCTTCTTCAACTGCTACGTATACTTAATGCTCTTAATGTTTCTCTTTTCCTCTTTCTTTATGATTTTCATTTATTGTATTGTAGCATACATACAGGCTTATCTTTATTTTTATGACATTGTATCTTATTTCATTGTATTTTATTTAATTTCAGTTTGGAGAAAATATGAGAGTAAAGTGTAAATGAAAGTATGTGCGTGTGTTTTCATTTGCATTGTTTTTAATATCCGTTATATATGTATATGTATGTAGCAACGTACGTTGCTCATGGTTAAAAATGTTGTGCATTTGTGTATGTGTAAGCGTATTTATATCTTTTATTTAGATTTTATTTTATTACCTTTTTGTCGCCTAATTTCTGATAAGTCATAGATACCTTGTTAATATTGCGTTTACCGATTTAACTTGTTTTTCTTATTATGATTTTTTTATATTTTTCAATGCATTTAAATGAGTATTTATATTCTTATTTTTCCATTTTCATTTGCTATTATCTTACAATGTATGTTTGTTTAAGTACTTGTATACTCTTATATCACGTACGTTATTATTGTTTGATATACAACCCTTAAGTAATTTCAAATATTTGTTTTTTCTTTTCAGTTAGGACTCTTATAGCAAATTAACGGTATGTAATTTTTTTAAGATTTTATGGCTTTTAATGAATTTTGGAAAAGATTTTTAACTGTTTTGTTCTTAATTCAATTCTGTAATGGCAAATATGGTAATTAAACTTTTATTGAAATTGGAATATTAAATCTTAATGGTTTTTTATTACGTATTAAATATGCAAATATATATGAATATTAGAGCATACCGTTGGCATTTTTTTGTAGGAGTACTTCTCATGAATGAAAAAATTAAAAAATTAATTCCATCAAAAATTTGCAAAGGGTTCGATTTAAGTTGTATTTAAATCATAAAAATGTATAATGTATGAAATTAATTATAGATTGTAATTGAGTTTTAATAAACCAAATGATAGAAAACGAGATTTTAGGAATAAAGACCCCATTACATTTTTTTCTCTATAATGAAAACTAGAAAAATAAAAATACCCTAATGTTTACATTTTTATGTGACTTTTTAAGAAAAATTGATAAAGTGCTATAAATTGTTAAAAACAGTAATAAAATTGTATATAATATATGTATGTAAGTCATCATTTTGTCGTAATATGAAAAAATGATGACTCATCTTTTATCAAAAAATTGGCAATAACATATTTGACAAAAAGAGAAAGAATTCGTTAGACATGAAACGGATGATATACGTTTTGTTTCTCATTTAATAATCCTGTGTTCTTTAAAAAAAGTAATTTTTTAAAAAATATTTTTAAATACTTCTTGATCAAAAATAATAAATATATCTTTCAAAATTTTTATCCATCAATAATCATACAATTTAAAACATTTTTGTCATATTTTGATCCTGACAGAATAAAATAAATATAACACAAAATATTTTTCTTGACATCAAATTCAGCACTGCTATATCAGTATATTCAAATAATTTTTAATGTACTTTTTATAACTTTGAATTTTTCTTAGAAGGAAACAGGATCACGAAATAAAAAACTGTGAAGTTTCATTTGGCTCAAGCTTCAGACTTATAATATCTGTTTCGTGTCTAGTTTTAAGTGTCGGACGGTGTAAGAGATCTAAAAGTATTTCTGGATGATATTTCCGTCTTATAATTGACTTATTAAAAACTTACTACAAAAATGTATTATATATTTTTAACATTTACATAATATAAGGAAAATATCGTTAGAATATTTCAAGTACTTAGATTCATACATTAGTACAAGTAAACTGAATGGGAAAATAACGTAGTTTTCCCATTTTGGTGCAAAAAACCTTTAACCAAAAACCAAACATGTAGATTATGCTTTCTAAATTTGGAAAAGGAAAAATTTCTTTGCTTGCTTTTATTTTTTGTAAACATAAAATTTTAATTAATTTTTTACGAATATTATATAAATTTAGATGACAAATATATTAAGCTTTATTATCTTATAAGTGTTTAATTTTAAAACTCCTTGATTTTTTAAATTTTATTATAAACAACAAAGATAGCTTTGTCGGGTCGCAAATTCACATTCATTTTTGTATATAAAAAAAAACTTGTGGAATTTTTCATGTATTTCGATGTATTTAAAAATTTTTTTGATGAAAAACTATTTACCCTAAATATACTTTAAATGGGATTTGGTCAAATATGTACCGATACTCAAAAATGTGTAGAAGGATATGGTAAAAAGCCAGCATCAGGATGTAATGTGTTAAAGTCAATTTCTGAAGGGCCTTATATGGGGGTAGGGTTAATTTTGAATCGAGAACTTTACTTCAATCGAATTTCAGCGCTAAAATCGTATTTTTAAGCAGGTAGTGGGCGTTAAAGTCAGTTTTGGAGGGGACCATATATAAGGGGTAATGCAATTATGGACCGATCCCCATAAAATTTCGTAGAGAGCATTTGGCTAATCTTAAACGTCTGTCCGATATTGCCTATTTTCAAACAAACCTTACCTATAGAAAATATTTATGTAAAATTTTAAACCTCTATCTCTTAATATTTCGATGTGTTACAAACGGAAAAACAAAATCAGTACAATCAAATAAGATGGGGGTAATCTCATTTGATGGTGGGTACAAAAATATGTAAAATTTATGTAGAAAAAAAAACAATATTAAATTTGTTAATATTTCTGTAATCGCACATTCATTTCTCACGGCACATAAAGCAACAATTGTCACTTTTTAGGATTTAACAAACGTTTAACTAAATTATTATAATTTACGAAACTGCATTTCGAATATTGGTTTTACTTCATTAAACTTTATGGTTTAATGTTATAAAATTCAAAAGTAAATACTTTACTTAAAACTTCTACGTAAGGTCTCTCGCCTTAGAAATGCACTAGATACAAATATTATTTTGAACGGCACCCTCAAATATTAACCAAAATTCAAATACACGCAATTAAACTCTAAAACATACGAGTAGCAGAATATAACATTACACAGCAATAACGAATTTTAAATTTTCCAAATATACATATGTATGTGTATGTATATATGTATGAATGTATATTATTGCAAATACATACATAAACATATATAAATTTTGTGTTGAATATATGCATATTAGACTGACTTACAAAAATTGGTTTTCATTTATCTTTCTCATATAATGGGTCTAGAAATAAATGCATGTTGAAAGTATGTTCTTAAGTTTATAGTTATTTGTAATTCATTTCTTGACTATATCTATGTAGTACAGGTGGTATGTTATAGTCATTGGAAAATAAGTATTTGGGCAACCATGTTTTTACTGGGTCGAACTAGATCACAATCACCTTAAAAAAACAAAGCAAAGATTTAACATTCTTCTATAGAATGAGTCGATCTAATATATATTTTTGTATAAAATGAAAATGATAGTCATGGAGTATTTAGCATGAAATAAAAGGCGATAAAAGAAAACAAACCAGAGAAATGTTTTTAGCAGATTTTCTCAACTAATCCCAATTGCCATATATTGTTATTATTGTTGTCATTGTTTTTATTTTTGTTACCATTGTGCCAAAATGAAGATAAACTAAGAAAGGAAACAACAACAAAAACATACAAGAAAAAATTGTCAATATTATGAAATAAAATTTCATCAACAATTACCATAAGATTCACACATACATACATACATACATACATACATACATACATACATACATACATACATACATACGTATAATAAACGTAATTTGTCTTGCATATTTTTAGGGATGTTATAATAAAATTTACCCTCTAGCTATAGAGGGTTCGACTTAAACGAAATTAAAATATTGCTAAATTTAAAAGTCAGATAAATAAATGAAGATAAATTTTTAATTTTTTTTTATCATTATCTTTACTTATGATTTTAATTTAAGAGGAAAGAGGATTAAATTATGATATTAATGTTAAAATAACAAATCATTGTAAGTCGTTTATTATGATAACATAAATCAAATTTTAAATTTAATTATTTTTTACATAAATTGATTAATCATGCATTATATATTTATATGGGGAATTTCATGTAATGTGACCCAACTCTAAAAATTGATTTTGATGAAATTTGCACAAACGTTAGTAGGTCAGACACAAATTTTCTATCGGTCGAGAACTGCCGGACTTAGAGGGGTCAAAGTTGGACATTTTGGTCATACCTGTTGGTTCTAGAAAAAATTTAATGTTTTTTAATTTTACAGGATTTTATTCAAATATGTGTAACTTTTTACCTTTTGGTGCTAGAAAAAATTTCTTCTATTTCTGCATTCTTTCTAATTTTATTTTTTTTCTTTTTTTTTTAAATTATTATTTTTAATAATTATTTTTTTATTTATTTTTTAATAGTTTTTTTTCTTTGTTTAAAAGAAAGCTTATACACGGGACCAGAATATATCAAGAATGTAAAAAAATGCAAAGTACATACGTTTTTAAGAATTTTTAATTTTTTTCGGAATTGCAATAATATGTCTGTTTATAACCAAAAATTTTTACAAGTTATCACAAATTGGTTTTATATTTTTTAAAATTAGTAAAAACTTTAAGTTATTGAACAGACATATTCTGTACAAAGGATTTAATTTTGTGTCTTTTTGATTCGAAATATCATTATAATATTAAACTCAATTTCAAAAATATTTACAACCAATAATTTTATTTGATCAGTTCTGAAATTACTTCTTAAATCAATGATTTTTTTAATTCAAAATGGTAAGCAGTCAATTTATATATTAAAAATATTTTCGATAAATTTGATATATTTTGCACTGGTTAAATCATCTCAAAATTTGTGCAATATAGAATATAGAGTAATTTTAGAAAAATTCTAAAAGAACATGTTGCAAAACATAAATATATATAAAAAATTATTTTAAAAAATTTAGTTACTAATATTTACGAAAATGTCCGGTATATTATGAAATATAATTTATTCAATCCCATTTCTAATTGTATTAAAATAAAAAACTTTCGTAGATTTCGAACATTCAACAAAAATTACATCATTATTATTATGTAATCTTCGTACAAATTAAGAAACAATTTTATGGTGCGAAACCACTATTCATTTCGTACAATGTACGAAATTTTCGTTTATATTAAGGCAGGAATTATTTTCAGTGTACTTAGAAAAATGAACCTACACAAAATGCTGCTGTCAATTGCATTTATTTTCACTTTTTACTTATATAAATAAACATATACTACCTATTAAAGAGATCATATTTAATTTATCATAATATTTGTAACCCAATGATATATAGTTCAAATAAATATAATTTAAAGCGTATCTGTGGTATTATTAACTATTTCTGGTTAGCAAATGCTGACATACATGTTAAAAACATGTCCATTGCTTTGAAAAATCAAGTACTTATGTAGAAAGCACTATAGATTCGACCAAGCTGTAGTAATTTCTGATTTCAACGGCGTTTCTGTCTTATTTATACATTCTCTCATTATGATTTTGTCAAAAAGTAAGGCATTGTAACCTAGAAACATATTGCTTTTATTATTGTTTGATGCTGCTGCCATTCATATACTAAATGTGTTATTGTTGTTGCTTCTGTTGTTACTGGGACATATTTAAGTCTTGCAATCTGTTTTTTGTCAGCAACTTGCGTAAGGATTTAAAAGGGATTACGCATTCTTGTTGTTTTGTATTTATATTCTGTATATTTCTTTATACTATATTACGACAGCAGCAACGACAGTTACAGAGACTCCCTCTTAATCTACCAATACAGAGACACAAATACACATACATAGTACATAGTTACATATATTTGACTTTTTATGTTATTGTTCTCGTTTCTTTTCATTTACATTTATTCCATTCATTTTCTGAGTTTTTATTAAAAACAGCAACTACAACAATAATAATAATAAAGCAAAGATAGAAACGATTGTGTAAAGTAAGCAGTCATACTCGGGTACGTATACGTAATGATACACTATCTATTTGATGTATATACTTTCATCAAAGAAAGAGAATTTCAAAGGAGAATAAATCCTTGGCTATAATTTGATGTTAAGAATTTAATATTCAATATTGCAGGTTATAGCGTTACTTAAAGTTATTGTCAATGGTCTTGCAGTTATTTTAGTAAATTCATACACTTAAGAGATAGCGTACCCGGGATGCTTCGCTTTCATAATCAATATTAAATATATACAGATATAATATTTTAAAAATTATTAAATGAGAATAATTTTATATAAAACATATGCCTTGTTTCTAGATAACCTGCGAGAACTTTAAGTTAATGTTTGAAAATTTTAGCAAAATTGCTCCGGTCTATAAGGTTTAAAAAACAAACAAACATACCTACATACAAATTTATAATATATTTACATTAGGGTGACCCGTGGACCATTTCCTTATATAAATGCCACTCACGAGAAAAATATAAAATATTTTTCTAAAGGATCCCTAGTTCCTCGTGTAATTTTGAGTGTATCATTAGAAAAATAATAAAAAAATTTTTTGCTCCAAAAAATTAATTTTATTTCATTATAAGAGAAAATGAGTATCTAATAATGAAATAAAATTTAAAAGAAAAGATTTAAAATTTATTTAACATATATATCTTTATATATTGTACTGAGATTAAAATTTTCAATCCCTGATAGAAAACTGAGTATGTATTTAGTTCGTTAAAACATGAAAGTCCTAAAAAAGCAGTTCCTCGGACCACTCTAATAATCAAAAAAAAATGTTAAAAAAAAGACAACAGTTAATACGTTTTTGAATGCTTTTGTAACAACTAACAGTTAATATTTATACACATACGTACGTATGTATGTGTGTTTGTTTGTATTTACGATAGTATAAGTGTAAGCCTGTTATTGTATACATATGTATGGTTTTTATATTATGCGGTTTATTTACAACTATCCATACACTAGTACATGTTTTTCCTTTATTTCCCGTTTACACTCTTATTTCTTTTCTTTTCATTACAAAGCCAAAAAATAGATAAAATTCTTTACAAACGAAGAAAACATAACAAAACTAAAAAGAAACAATATAAAATAAAATAAAAAAAGATCCTTAGTTTAAATGGATTAGTTACATTGTTAAGTGTTTCATGAATGTAGTTTGAAAAAATATGTGTATGTCTATTTAATGAAATAACGTCACAGGAGGTTGCGTATATGTGTGGGTGAATATACATATGTATTTAAGTACAAAAGTATATGTGGGTAAAAAATCCTTGCATTTTTATTAAAATAGAACTCAAAAAAAAAAATAAAAAACAAAATAAATATGTATTTTTATTCATTACACACTTTTATAAAAATATACATATTTTTAGATTTATTTAAAAAGCTAATTTTATGAATATTTCAATTTTCCAACAAAAATCTTTGACAAACCTCAAATTAGTTTTAATATTTTTCTTAGTAGCTTATAATATGTGATCAATAATATAGATTATCATCGCTATATTTTGATCAGTGTTATGCATTATAGCATTTAATAAATTCTATTATTTAAAGTATGCATATCACATGCTGAAAAAATAAATATTTAACGTATTTCCAGCTTTATTTATATTGTCATTTGTTTTCATTCAACATGAATTCACCATTTGTATCAAAAGAGGGTCTGTTGTCGCCAAAAACAGCGTCGCAACAACAGCAGCAAGTTTTTATTATAGTTGACACATTTTTCTCCCTTCTCAAACATTTTTCCTATTTTTATATTCCAATTTTAATGAAAAGTAGGTTTTGCGGTTGTACATCTTGTTGTAATAGCAGCGTTTATTATCTACTTCCTAGTTCAGTTTTTTATTTAAATATCTATTTAAATATCTTTAAGACTAAGTCGAAAAAAGGTCTTACAGAGTACTAAGAAAACAAATGTAAATTCCTTTTAGACCAAAGTTAAAAAAAGTATAATAATAAAGAAAAAACTACAATGAAACGGAAATTTTTGGTTTGTCGCCGTCATATTGTGTTTTCTTTACTATTGTTATTTTCCGTTGACTTTTGTTAAACAATTTACAACAATAAGGAAAGAAATTTATGAAAAAAACACTCACGCTTAAAATAGGAATAAAATGAATAAAAATGCGTTTCCTTCCCTTTAAGAGGCATTTTGTGTATTACAACAAAACATTGTCGCTGTTATTGTTTTTGCTGCTCTTTTCATTTTGTATATACATATGTATGTATATTCTGCAACAGTTTGTTTCATATTTAAAAGGATGCTTGAGAAATTCCATTTTAAATTTAAAAGATTTAGGACTGTCATAGTCTAGTCATAGTGTAGTCATAGTCTAGTCATAATCTAGTCATAGTCTAGTCATAGTCTAGTCATAGTCTAGTCATAGTCTAGTCATAGTCTAGTCATAGTCTAGTCATAGTCTAGTCATAGTCTAGTCATAGTCTAGTCATAGTCTAGTCATAGTCTAGTCATAGTCTAGTCATAGTCTAGTCATAGTCTAGTCATAGTCTAGTCATAGTCTAGTCATAGTCTAGTCATAGTCTAGTCATAGTCTAGTCATAGTCTAGTCATAAACAATATTGCCCCATATTTATTGAACAAGGTGTTTACTGTTGTTGTTTAATATTTAAGGACGACAGATGGGGGCGGTGGTTGCTGTCATTTGTGGAGCTGTGTGTCAAATGTAGATTTTACTTATGTTTTCTGTCACCATTTATTTACTTGTGTTTTTTTAACATTCCATTTTTTTACTCGAATGGGGAGTGAGCCACTTTTCGGTGGCTTCTGCTGTCGTGTATCTTTTTTTTACTTTTTGTCTTGTAAACGTTTTTATTGTGGTTTTCTAGTTTAAAAAATTGTGTTAAATTGTGTTTGCTATTTTCTTTCTATTATATATTTTTTTTGTGCAAGTAAACGTCTGTTAAATTTACCTTACAATTCACTTCAATGTTTATGTTTACCTTGAGTTTTCCCTTCTTAGCATTTTTTCTATCAGCACCTTCTTTAATTTTATTTTGTTTTTTTATACATATTTCTTAATATTTTTCCCACGTTTTAACACTACCTTAAGTTTTATTTAATTTAAAGAAGGAGAAAAAAGCATGGCTCTAAATAGCATCATTTTAAAAATAAATTAAGAAGTTACTGTAGATTAGAGACATTAAAAGTATTTAAGACGATTTATGGTTCATTTTGGTGGCAACATTTATTTATCAGTTTCATATAAATGTTTCAATAAAGGATTTTTATTTGTTTTTATATATTTTCCTATAAAAATATGTATACTTGACGTTGTATTATTAATGTTACAAATAATAATGTAAATATGTGCCAACTGGATTAATGACTTCCGCAACTATGACATTTGTTCTGATAAAATATCAAAATTAATCTATCAATCCTAATTTACAGTTTATAAAAATTTCTAATGCCAAAATTTTAAAATTTTCAATGCTAAAATAATAAAACTTTGAAGAGCCTTACAAAAGCTTTACAAATTCTATATTCGACCGTCATTATAGAAGCTTTAGATTGTCGGAAAAAAGTCAAAAATTTTGTTATTCACCTAAAGTTTACATTTTGGTCATTTTAAAAGCTGCTTCACTGTAATTTTATAGTTTTCAAATTGCAAACGGATTATAAGGTTAAATTCATATTTTAATGGAAGCTAAAAGTTTGGTTTATTTTTAACAAAAGTGTTGGCTTCTGGGGTTTTTCTTTATTTATTTGCTTTTCAAACTTAAAATCTAAATAAATTTTGTGATTACCACTTAATCTATATGAACAAGGTAAGAATGGTTAACAACAAATTGTGGCCAAAATCCCAGTGACCCATTAGACATGGTTTGACAAGAGAAAAAAGGTAAAGTAAACTTTGTTAGCTACTGTCTTTATTGTTGTATACATTTTTGTTTTTTATACCCTACATTACTAAAAAAAATAAAAAAAGATTTCAATCTCTTAAAACTATTTTTGTTTAGATGGAATTTAACACGTAATTGTTTTAAACCTAAAATAATAAATTTAACTTATTTAAAGTCAAATAAGTATAATGATTATTCTATATAAGGTCCAATTGAACTTAGAAAAAAACATTAAAAATATATCTATCTATTAACAATAAAATAGTATTGCAATAATAAACAAATTACATAGGTATTTTAAATATTTGACCGCATCTTACATACACAGCTGTAGAGTGTTATATATTCGTTCTTTTGCGATTAAAATTTTTTATTTGATTTTATGTTATTTCTTACTTTGATTTATTAATGTGTAAATATTTAAATGTTGTTTTTTTTTTACTTCACTAATCTTGTTATTTGTTACGTGGTTACAAAAACACACAATTGTATAAAAACCAACAACAGCAATAAAAGTTATATTTTCAAGGTTGTTTTTTTTTCTATAATTCTAAATAAAAAAGAAACTTTTTCATTTTAACCTTTTTATTATATTTTTAAGAAGGTTTTTTAAGTCCTTAAGGCCACCTGTAGATATTTGTTGTATTTTTTATGTTTGTCTTTATGTGTCTGAGAAAAGATTTATAGGTCTGTGTTACCCCTTTGTTACCTTAGAAAGAAAAGTAAAAGCTGTTTTTTCTATTTCATCTTATTTGTTTATTAAACATACCTTTAGATACACAGATAAAGGCATATTTTTCTTAGTCTTGTGTCTTTATAAACAGGTTAAGTTTTTGAAAAGTTTTTGGGCGAAAATTATCAAAAGTAAAAATGGAAAATGATAAAATTGTTTTTAATATAAGAGGGGCCAATTCTGTACAATATTTGCTTAGAATTTTTTTTAAACAATTTTAAAAACACTGTACAGTGCCACATTTTTACTAAATTATTAACAAAATACAGCTAATAGCGGACGAAATGTTTGACTGTGGCCATGGTTATCATAATAATATATTTAATTTAATATTTTAATATATAGATTTTTTATAAAAATAGTAGGCGTCTCCTTATTCTAACTACTCCCACTTATTAAAATTATTTTGATCTTCGAGGGATTAAGTTAATAAAATTTACGATATTTCTTTGCATTATTTTTATAAATAACACTAATATACGAAGTGGGCTTGATATAAACGACCCGTTTTTTGTGGAGTTGTTTTAATTTTCATTTTAAACATATATTCTTAATATGAAGTATATACCTCTTAAATTAGACTTTTGTCGCGCCAGAATGTCCAAATGTAACACTGTAACTGATAGGAGTTTTAATGAAAACAAACAACTATTTTCAATAAACTTCAAACTAATTTTAATTTAGTTCAACTTTTTTATTAAATTTAATGAATAATATGTATATTCTTTAGGAAACTAAATATTTAAGCGAGGAAGGGTTTATTGCACCAAATCATAGTATATAACACTGGCCAAAAAATTGAAGGTTTGTAAAAACCTTGAAATTAAAGTGGCTTAACATGTTACTGCAAAAAAATAATTTAATTTTCATATGCTACACCACTATAGTGGAGAGGGTATTATTCGTTTGTGCTGATGTTTGTAACACCCAAAAATATTGGCGCTAGACCCACTTTAAAGTATACAAATCGGCTCAAAATCACTTTCTGAGTAGATTTAGCTATGCCCGCCTGTCCGTCCGTCTGTCTGTCTGTTTATCTGTCTGTCTGTGTGTCCATGTAAACCTTGTGACCTTATTTCGCCGAGCATCCATACAACCGCACTACTATTGCATATCTTAACATTAGTCGATTTTACTAAAACTTACATGTTTACATGTTTACATGTATATATATTTTTAAAATTTTCTATAAAATACATAAAGGTTAAGAACAAAGCCTGTTTTTCAAAAAATTTCATAAGAAATAGTTTTCTCCAAAATCCTGAAATTTCAAATCGCAGTTATTATTAATATGTGAGAGATATCGACCTAATTTCTTCAATATTTTATTTACTTCTTTAATGTTCATAATTTTCTTAAAATTTACTTAAAAATATTGCAAAAAGTGTGAAACTGGATTTTTGAATTTGCCGTCTGAGTTGTGTCCCACTACACCCCAAATTCTGTTTACGCTACCTAATGAGGATGAAAACTCACATATCAAGTTAATACGAATACGTTTAACGTAATGACATAGTTTTATTAAAATATCTCCTAAAATTTTTTAATTTTATTTAATATTTCTCACTTAAGTGTTTACTTTTACAATTATTAACGATTTAGAGACTATTCAACAGTTCTGTAAAATTACAAGATTTTATATTTGGGACTCATGTAAATGTGGAAAATTGGTAAGTGATTAGGCTTTTATTCGCAATCAGCACACTAAATAACAGTGGGATAAGTCAAATTATGTATTTTTTTCGTTGGCCCATTTTATCAATAAATACTCCAAATGTTGAGTATTATTATGATAGTGGTAATTTTTTTTAATTAAATTGATTTTAGATGTGTTTTTAACTTTCAATATACAATATTCGAAATTGCAAAATAAACACTCTATATGACAAAAGAGGCTGTCATTATAAAAATATATATTTTCCATGGAATAAAAAAATTGTTTATCGCCGTTTTGAGTGAAAAAGTTACAAAAAAGTATGTGCATGCCTTTTTGAATGAAAAAGTTACAAAAAAGTATG
The DNA here is from genome assembly GCF_022045245.1 of Lucilia cuprina. NCBI lineage: Eukaryota > Metazoa > Arthropoda > Insecta > Diptera > Calliphoridae > Lucilia > Lucilia cuprina. Next base: position 23,493,212 of record NC_060952.1, read on the forward strand.
TATATAATCTCAAAAACTTTCTAATAAATTTGCAATTATTAGTCTTCAAATTAGTTCTGCCTATTTCATAAATTAATACATTATTTTAACGTGCAGCCTTGCTAATGACAGTTAAAGAATACATTTTCACAAAATTCATGTCAATCTGCAGCTAAAGTATTTTGAAATTTTAAAATCTTCCACAACAACAACAAACAAAAACGAAAAAAAAATATTTTAAAAATACAATATTCCTAGTTGTAGGCCGGTCGGTGATATGAATTTTGATTAATAATAAAACACTGTGTTTGACACATGCTGTGCCAGTGATTGACACTCAAAAGACTTTAATAGGCCATCATGAGTTGGCATTTATGAGAAAAAACCCCCCCAAAAAAACTAAATAATTTGCTTTAGGTGGTCTTTTTTGGTTTAATTTTATTGTTTTATTTAATACGATTCATTATGACAAATGATTGTAAAAAATGAATGGACGAATGTAAATGATAATAAATATCGATAGCCTCGAGAATATTGAATAAAGGTAATATTCTGGTATTCTGACATCAATGACATGAGTATTTGTGTTGGCGAAATGCTGAAAAGGATTAAGATTTATGTCAAATATTTTTTTATGGATTTGATTTGTCAGTTACATAGAATTAAATGGGATGTTATATAATTAGATGTCTAAATAAATATTTTATAAATTATTTATATTAAATTTTTTCGCTTTTAAAACATATTCTTAGAATTTGACAACACGTGGTATGAGTAATATTTTTTTATTCATATGCCTCATACGCCTAAGATTGCGGGAAAGAAAAAGAGAATGTTTGTATTTGAGTATATTATTATAATTTTTGTACTCTACACTTTTATAATGTAGTCTAAACTACATTGTACAAGGGACGTGCAGGCTCAAACATTTTTATAAAAAGATCATGACAATAATATTCTATAATTCTAAAATAATAAAAAATATATATTTAAATATTAGAAAAGAAAGAAAACTGACACTGTTATGTCCAATATCTATAAAAAACATTTAAAAACAAAAATAATCAAAAACTTTTATTTAACAATTCCTTCAAAAAAATTATCGTGTTACATGTTAAATTACATAAAACAAAATATTGACAAAATCAAATAAATTTTCAACAAAATAACTTTCATGAAGTGAACAAATATTGTACAAAAAAAAAATGTAAACAAATTTTAAAGAAATGTTTAAACTGTTGATGAATTTTATTATATAAATAACAAAGTAAACCTAACACCCACTTAAAGGAAACACGCGAATACTAAAAACAATGTAAAATGGTTGGAATAAAAACCCTTAAAAAAATGCCTTTTCAAAGACAACAATTTTTGTGAAGAAACATAACTTTTATTCTAAGAATTTCAATGGAACAAAGAAGAGTGACAACAACAATCCATTTAGCATAAATTTAAAAGAATTTAATATATAACAATTCGAATGAAGTTGAACGCTTTTTATGAAATGTTCCTAAAAATAATTGAATAGTACCCAGGCACTTGCAAAGTATTGTCCATAACAAACTACATTTTAAATGTTTACAGTATTGTTGCACAAAAATAACAACTTAAAGGCAATATTGAGAAAAACAAAATGTATTTTTACATAACATTTCCGATTATAAGACCTTTTACTGTAACCTAAATACATCAACAACCATCAACACATAAATATTTTTAGATGTTTTCGAAAAAAGTAACAAGTAACAGTCATTTAAGAGTCATTTAGTTGAATTAGGCGTGATTTTGTTTAACAACAAAGAAATTATTTCGTTTTCAACGTTTTCTGTTTTTTTGTTTTTTGTGAAAAATACAAAGAATATATTTAAGTACGATAGACAAAAAAATAAAAGCTATAGTAAACAATAAATTAATTAGAAACAATTTGAGTTTTTCCTTTCGCCTTTTTAGCATAAAGGTCAATTAAATTAGAAAAGAGGTTGAAAACAACTTAAATCAAAGACAATTGTAATTAGAATCGAATACACTGAAAGAAACTAGTAGGGTTATACTAAACGTAGACAAAAGAAGAAAGTAGGCGTTTATTTAGAAAATTATTAGAGAAAATTACAGTAGTTTAAATAATGTACATTAGGGTGTCTTCTAAACTACTTTTTAATGGAAATACCTCTCAAACAATGCATATTAATATACTATGGAAACGAGTTTAATAAAAACCAAAAATTAAAAATATTGTGTTTTAACCATGACATCACCAAGTTAACAAAACAATAAAATTTAACCTCAAAGGGATTATAAGAAGCAATGACCATTTCAACCTTATAGATATATTATTATAAACATATATACATATTAAAAATACATAATTAATACGTATTTTCAGTGGTTTTTGGTTTTGTTTTATACTACTTACATATTATAACATAAACAAAATATAATTTTATATTTTCATGATCAGGGAAACCAAATATATGGTTATATTAAACAACAACACATATCCAAAAATTAGCTAATAACATAAAACATAGCATAAAAAACATCCAATATGCAAATTTAAATTAAATTATGCTACATTATGCTCTTAGAATTAGAATTATATTGCTTTGAAACTTGTTAATATTTTTCCATATTTCTATAAGAAGCACAATACATACACATATTTTGGTTACCCTGTTCATGATTTAATAATAATTTCATCATAAGCATTAAATACTAATTATAATTGTTGTTTTTGTGGGTTACAAACAGCAAATCAGTAGAACAAAACCAACAACATCAGCAATTATAATGATAATTACAATGATTGTTATTAAATAACTACTAAGTTTGGTTTGGTTTGATTTGGTTTTGTTTTTCAAACACCCATACCGATCACATATTTCGAAGATTGTGTAAATTAAGGAAAATGCGTATATGTATATTTATAAAGTGGTTATGACGAAATACTAAACTATATTTGTATGTCTTTCAATTAGAAAACATTTGCCAGATGATTCCTTATACATACATAAGTATGTAAGTATTTTAATGACGCGAGTATAAAGATAATTCAAAAGTAACAAATTTGTTATAAACATACATGTGTATGTATTAATATTAATTGTTATTTCTTAGAAAATTTATATTTTAAATTAAAGTGCTGCTTAATATACATTTACAAAAGAGTCACGGTACTGACTGACTGAAAATGGGAAAACGAGTAAAACTGATTTCTTAATTATCGTACACAATTTTAATAATACAAAAAATATTTTAAATACATCTGTATCTACTCTTGAAAATATAAGATCGATGTCTCTCGATATACCTACTTTTAATGGAAGAAAATGTGTAAAAATTGTGATTTTGGTACTTTTTTTTGTAACTTTTCAATGATTTTGTCATTCCGTTTATAACACATCGAAATATTGATCATAGACCCACAAAAGTATATGTATTCTGGGTCCTAATTAATTTTTAAGGAAGTTTAGTCATGTCGATCAGTTTAAAGCACGACAAAGTCCAAACGAAAGAGCAAATTTTACACAAATATTACCTATAGGTGTGTTAGGTATTCAAAATAGGCAATATCGGTCCACATCTTCGTATAGTCCCTATAAAAGTGATCCTCAGAAAAATAGTTTTAACAGTCATAATTGTTTTAAAAATGCGAGAATAACAATGAAATTCTACATAAATAAGTATTACATGAGCGAAATTCTTTCTTCTTTCTCTATCAAATTTTATGGGATAATTGACCCTACCCCTCATATATGGTATTTTCCAAAAAAGACTTTACCGCCCATAATTGGCCTCAAATTACGAGTTTAGCGCTGAAATTCGCTAAAAGAAAGTTTCTTACGAGCAAAAATCTATCTATTAGTTTTACATATCGTTACATATATATTTAAACACGGACATTAAAGACAGAAACTTGAAAAAAACTTAAATTTTGTGTGTTTTTAATTTTGGTTAGGGTAGCGAAGCACTCAGGGTGTTCTAGTTATATTTAGTGTAGAATAAACATTCGTTAAGGTAAAATTGTGTAAAGTTATATTGCGTTATTAAGTAGAAAATTCTGCATTGTATTTCAGTAAAATTGTATAAAATATTTAGTACAAAGTACAGCAGGATAGAATAGTAGTAGTAGTAGTAGTAGAGTACAGTTCACTAGAGTAGAATAGAGTATTTTTGACTACACTATCGTGATGTAGGCAAGCCTTAAGTATAATATATTATTAAAGTAAGCGTACAGCGTTAAGTAGAGTAAAATAGGTACATATGTATGCAATTTATAATCAAATTTTCACCTCAACGTATTTAAATTAATATGTAGCATAAATTTGCATATCATGCATCACAGTAATTGAGTTACTAAGTATACAATCGGGTTAAAATCCCTTTTTTGTGTCTGTCTGACTGTCCGTCTATCTGCTCTTTCTAGATCAAATTATCAGTAATTTGTGTAAGATATAATGATGAATTCTAATGATTCACACCACATCATTATTTCAAAAAGTCATCATACTTACAATCAAACTTTCCGATTAGGTCAAATTGTACATATGTATGTATATGAAACTAGTTCCCATACAATGCTACTTTAAGAAAATCAGTTTTATATCACAGAAAAATTCAATATTATAAAAAAAAACATTCGACTGGTGTTGGATATCATGTGATCAATCGTGTCCGACTAAACTTTCTTACTTGCTCAAATATGCTATTGTAATTTCAACACAACATTCATACATGCATAATTTCTTACACTATGGGACATATTTTTCATTAGTAATCCCTAATTTTTAAATAAAAAATATAGTGGGATGGTCATGATGGTCGGGACCGGAAGCATTCTGTATAATCGATTTTACCGGTTAATTGAGTGCCAACTTTGGCTAGTTTGTTAATAGATATTTTTATTAATTAATAAATGAATATGTACACTAGGCTTCGTTTCAAAAAATAAAATGTTTCCCGTTTTTGTGATATCACAACTTTTTAGACGGTTTTTGTATCAGTGAATACTATGATGTAATACTTTTTTAAAAATTCCAACTCCTTCGTTGTACACATTTATATAAAAATAAAAGAATTCAAGGATTCTATATTCATAAATAATTCAAAAATTTAAAAAAATAATTTTGTCAGAAAACAGTAAACAGTAGATAAGGATTTCATGTTATGGAATTTCTAAAAATAATCGAGTAGTGTTGTTTGTCTATTATTTTCCAATTTTGTATTTTCGTTTTATGGGTATTCCCCTTTTTGATTTGTTCTAAAAGTTTATTATTGCTAAAAAATAGTAGAATTTTGCTTATAATTAAGGATAATAGAGGTAATCACGGTTAAACGATACTGAAAAATTTAAGTCAATCCAAAATAAAATTAAGTCGATGCAAAAAAATTTATTTTTCGATCCCGGATAATTGATGTTGCCGGATAATCGAATCACGGATAATCAAGGTCCTACTGTAATTAATTTAATTTTATAATGAACCATTTTATATATCGTACGTGACACATCGTATGTGACAAATTTTTCTTCTGATTATATTTTAAGTTATAAAATATATATTTTGGAAATATATGCATACACACACTTCAACAAATCTAAAGGAGTAGAAAACTGCAGTCGGACATAGCCGACATATTTACGTGTTTAAGCAATTTATAGATAAAATAAAAAACTGGAGTTATACGGACCGATCCTCATAAAATTCTTGGGTGTGATTTTAATTCATATAAAACTTATTTGTGCCAAATTTTATCATAATACTAGTGAGTAGAAGTGAGTTACGGACGTTTAATTTTTTTTTTTTTTTTAATTAAACTTTGAATGGAACTAGGGTCAAATAAGGTCCAATCCTTATAAAAATCGGCATAAAGGTTTCGGCTTATTAATATTTTAGATCTGCCGATTTTGAAGGGATAGTATTATAATTAACATATAGTATTATAATTAACAGAATTTTGATATTTTCGGGTCCGTTTGTAATGCACGAGGTGTAAAAATAGACCTATTTCAAAAATTTGCAACAGCCTTCTTCTTTTGTGCTACAAAAGATCATATATAAATTATCTTCAAAAATGCAGAAGTTAAAGGGTTTTTATTTTTTCAGTCGTGGTTTACTTTTTCATGGATTTGCCGATATATAGTTTTAATTAATTTTTAAAACTACAAGAGTGCGGAAGGTATTTTGCATTTGTGCTGCTAATTGTAACGTCCAAAATATTTGTCTTATTCGGTTTATTGGACAAATAATTATTTGGGGTTTTTAGTTGGTCGGTTAATAATTGTATAATTCAAAATTATTCGGTTAATCGAATAAGAAGTGTATGTTGTTTTAATAATTATTTCTTTTCTACAATATTTTTCTTTCAATAACAATCAAAATTATAATTTTCCACTACTTTAAATTCAATTCTATTAATTTTTTTTTCTCAAATTTTAGAAATTATTTATTTTCAAGTGAAATCCTCTTCTATACAAAAAAATTAATTTTATAAAATTTACATTTTTGAGATTTATCAACGACTTCCAGAATTCATACGTTCCAATGAACTAGTGTATAACTATGTATTGCCGAAGAACTTATTAGAAATACTTTTGAAACACAACACTGTTCCTCAAAACTGGATATAGAAGTAAAGGCGATATCATTATTTTCAATATTTCTTTTCAGAAATCAGAATGTTTCTGCATGAACCCATAAAAATCCTTGCCCTGCTTATCAGTAATTTAAAATTTTGAACTCAGTAAAATGTATACAAGAAAAAATGTCTGCCAACTGTTCAAAATGTCTCTTAAAAATTTTTGGTTTATCACTTAAAAAATAATTATATTATATTATAATTTAATATTTATATCTCGACCGCAAGACGATTTTTAGTATATTATAAATTCCAAGATAATGTAAAAATTTGTCAAATCAAAATATTCTATAAATATGTATAATCTACGTTTATGCGCTTTTGCTACCTTAAAGTATATTATCACTTTCTGAGTTAATTAAGCTATGTTCGTTCATCTGTCTCTCTGGATGTTCATGTAAGCTTGCGCGCACGCTAAAGGTCGCAATTTATATTTCTTTTGTCCCACAAAATGGTTAAAATTGGTTGATTATTTGCCTAGCCATCATACAACCGCTGGCAGAAAAGTGAAAACCATTTTATAACAATTTATTTTTATTTTTCTCGTATTTAATACATTATACACTCTAACATATTTCTTTTAAAATCTAAAAGGTTTTAAATTCAAATAGTTTTAATTGTGATTATTATTGTTGATTTTTGTTTACATTTACAAACGTGATAATGAAAGCGAAATTTATATAAATTGTTTACTTATCGATTATTTATGCACGTACTTCATTTCGCGTTTATTTGCAATTTTATTTCAATTTCCTTGCATTTATTAAAAATTTTCAAAACATAATAAATACCCACATTTGTTTATTAAAATACAAATTTGTCATAAAAATACGTCTGTAACTAATAAATGCAAGCGCTTTAAGCGTTTTTTTTAAACAGTATATGAGCTTAAATGTATAAATACATATATTGTAAATAATTCCATTATTTTCATTATAAAGTTCATTGATATAATGAAGTGTATCCAATTGTATTTATTTTAAGCATTCAAGGAATTTTTCCATCTTACACAATATATTTAACCCAATACTGCACTTTAACCGATAAATGTCAAATTTATATTTTCAGTCATGACATCGGTATAGTATTTTTGTCAATAAGAGAGGCTTACAGTATACAACAACAAAGTAATTTCAGAACATTGAACTATTAATATTAAATGCAGCTGGAAATTAGAAAATTAATGAAAAAAAAATTATTATAACAAGTAAAATAAATGCTGTTTGTTTATTTTCATGTGGTTTGTATTGAGGCAAAAATTAGCTAAAACAAAATTGAATTTCATTGAAAATAAAAATTCACATCACACTCTAAATCTCATGTGCAATAGGGTGACTTTATTGTCTCAGAAATGGTTAAGTATTAATATTATTGTTATTTTGACAGCTAAAAACAAATCAACATATTTTAAAGAAGTCTTTAATAGAATAAGTTTTGGTTACACATGCTGATATAAAAGCAAACAAATAAATATTTTCTCGGAATTTTAAAAATGTATATTATCAAAATTCAAGATTGTTTCAAAAACATCTATAAATTCTTTAGAATCACAATATTGTTTCTTTTAACGTTATAAATGTAAAATGGTATATTTTGTTTAGGTAAAAAAACACCCTAATAATCCATATACCCATGTAGCACATAATTTGTAAATGTGTTAAATTTAAAACCTAAAACGATTAAATTGGATTTAATTTTGATTTTTTTTTTAATTTCTGTTGATAATTCTATTTGAAAACAATTGTCGATGTGTGTAGCTGTTATCTGAATAAGTGCTTGTTTGTTTGTTTGAGAGTTTGTCCGTCCGTCCGTCTGTATGTCTGTCTATCTTTTGAGCATACAATTGGTCTTTAGTTGGTATTTAATTTAATTTATATGTTGCATGATTTTAGGTTGTACAATAAAAATGGGAATTCACTTTGTAGAAGTATGCTATGTTTGAGGATGTGTGAATGTGTTTCGCATTTTTTTAATATTTGTTAACATGATGTATTGCATTGAACATGAAAAACATTTTATTTTTAATTTTACACACAGATGGATAGTCAAACGTACACAAAAGCAAATAAGGATTGTTAGCAGTTAAATGGAATTTGAAACAATAAAAAGAATATTAAGAAAACAACTTTCAATCTAAGATATACATTTTCAAAAGAAGTTTCTTCTTTATTTAGGAGAGAAAATAAATTTCTAAAAAATATTTATTTACTATTAACTGAGCTCAATCCTCTAACATGCGGAAGTTGAAGCTGCGTACAAAGTGATACAACAGAAAAATTTTAACTACAAACAAAAATTTACACTTGTCATTGGCTGCTTTTAGGCGTGAAAAAATGTGTTAATTATACGCCATGGTAAACCATTACAACAACAGAAAAGCAAAATTAACACAAATATTTTTTAAAAATACATACTTACATTTAAAAACAATACATTGCAATACAATTAAAGACACATATGTCTATATGTACGTATGTAAATTTACGTTAGGGTGTCCCAACGAATCTTATATAAAATAGCTCTAAATCGATGTGCATTATTTAATAAAGACGAGAAAAAACTTTTTTTGAATAGGTTTGTAATAAATTTTAAAAAATTTTTTATATTGTTTGAAATTCAAAAAAAATACAAGCCGACAAATTTTAACCCAAAAACCAAAGGATTTCTAAACGACTGAGCCCCGTTAAATCCAAATCTGCCCTTAGAATTTTTCATTATGTTTTGAAGTTTGAAAAAACACAATTTTTGGTCAGATGTTATAACTTTTTGAAGACAATTTTATTCATAAAGTTTTATTTATAATCTGAAAGTCCTTCTGTCCTTCGTTTTCAAAATATTTAAAATTTTATTAGTTAAGGTAGTAAAAAGCTTTCAAGCTTAAGGTAAAGATATCTCAAAAAATATGTACATACATACACATAGTTTGAGTGGTATTCTAACAAAAAAAATATGTCCACGGAACAGCCTAATGTACATATACATGTATGTATATTAAAATTGAACAAAATTTAACAATGTATTCAATAATTTCAGATATAGTATATGGACTTACTATAAAACAACGAAAAAAAACAAAAACACGGAAAAAAAATCCTTTCATTGTTTTGAATGACTGACTGAGCAAGTAAACGAGTTGATAAGTGTATGTATGTGAGAGTGTTACATCGAGTGGAATTTATTGGACTTTATTATTATTCTTGTAAATGTTATAATTAATTGCTGGTTATTTGTTTTTGTACAAAAATTACAATAAAATAACAGAAAAGAATTAATTAATTTTTTTATAATAAATAAGCAAGAGAAACAATAACGATCAAAATTAAAAATAAAGGAAGTTCTGAACGATATACTAATTGCTGTTAAAAAACTGTTTTGTTTGTTATATTTATGTATTGTGGCATTTCCATGTACAATATATTTTTAATTGATTTTTTTACCTTTTACCCATAATCAAATTTAAGTTCAAAATTTATGAACTCAAATACTTAGATATATATCTTTCCATAATTTTCTTAAAATAAAGTTAAAAATTGTTTGCATTTACGAAATCGGCAAATGCAAATAAAGCAATTTAATTAATTTACGAATTTCGTAAATAATATGATAATTAATTCATCTTAATTTGTTTCGCTGTACTATTCGATTACAACTAAACTCAAACTTTAAGGATTTAAATTTCTATACTATTTCACAATCAAATTATAAGCCCTCCTACAACTAGACAAAATACAAACAAAACTTAAAGTCTTAAAAAATAAAAAAAAAATCTAAACAAAAAAATCTCAGCTTAACTGAGCGTGGAAACAATCAAGTTTAATCGCGATAAAAAGAAGACGTCAACAAGTACAAAGAACAACGAAACTGAAAAGATTGAGAAAAAATGTAATAAAAAGTACCAATAATAAAAAATCATAACATAATAACGGAAAATCATAAATTTTATCGAAATTGAAAAAAAAAATAAAATAAAACTTAGTCAGGCAGTGACTGGACAAAAAAAGTTATTTATACTCACAACTACAGTGAAAAAGATAATTGTAACAACAGATCTGAATTTAATAAATAAAAACAATAACATCTTAAACTAATTGAAAGTAACTAAAATATTTATAATTGGCATTTTATATTAACTTAAGTTTAATTTTTAAAATATACCATTAATCTTAAAGATCAATACTAATGAAAATTAACTTTTTAATACCAGTGTACACTACCAACAGTATAATGTTGACGATGATTTTACATCCTACAACGTCATTCTTTATGTACAAACCAGACAAAATTTTTACAGTCAGCATCTAAACAACAAGGTAGTTTTATGCTATTCCTGTATAGACAGTACTCACTCCACAACGGTCTCTTCCACTTTCTTTCATTGCTGGAAAAGGCGACCTTAAAAGAACCACTAACATACCATAGAACAAAAATCAATTGGTACTACTATGTGGCTATAAAAACCAGAAGAAAAACTTCAAAATCAAATAACAAAACACAATAGAAAAAGTTCAGCTTAAAACGGAATTTCCGTTTATAAACACACAGTTTGTTTTTTTGTAATTTTTTTACTTTGATTTATGAATTAATGTAAAGGGTGATTATTATTTTTTATACATCATAAGTATTTACCAATAAATGCGGTACTACTTCTGTTGTTCTGTTTTTCGTAATCCTTCAATTCTTTGTACAAGAGAGACATGTTTAAAAATATTGAAAAAATATATATTAAGCATACTTTTTATTATCTTCCTGTGGTTGTGGAAAATTAAATCTGTAAATTTTTTTATTATTTTTGCCAGAGTTTATTGAAAGTGTCATAAATGTGCGTAAAATTTATGTGCATTGCGATAAAAAAAAGTCGTATGAAAATTAATAATGCGTTTAAAAAATTAATCGAATATTCCCTTTTTTACAATTGTTAAGCTTCTGGGGTTATTAATTATTAACTTGTTATTAAGTATTAGTATTAAATGTAATATTATTTCGAATTTTGTTGCTATAATGATATTATTTAACAAGTCAATTATAGGCCGATCTTCTTAAAATTAAACAGACAGATTTTTGATTTTATAAGACATCCGATCCGTATTTTCTGAAAGGATCTTTATCGACTGATCGTTATTAAATTTTACAAAAATATGTTGGTTCCTATTATCTAGTTAGTTAATGAATTAGTTAGTTAGTTAGTTAGTTAGTTAGCTAGTTAGTTAGTTAGTTACTTAGTTAGTTAGTTAGTTAGTTAGTTAGTTAGTTAGTTAGTTAGTTAGTTTGTATGTTTGCTTGTATGTTTGTTTGTTTGTTTTTTTGTTTGTTTTTTTTTTTCATTGTTTGTTAGTTAGTTAGTTAGTTAGTTAGTTAGTAAGTTAGTTAGTTAGTTAGTTAGTTAGTTAGTTAGTTAGTTAGTTAGTTAGTTAGTTAGTTAGTTAGTTAGTTAGTTAGTTAGTTAGTTAGTTAGTTAGTTAGTTAGTTAGTATACAAATGTATACATTGTATACAATGTATTGTTAGTTATGTACAGTCGGGCATGGCCGACTATATGATACCTAGAAGAATTTAATCATGTTATTAGTATTTATATGAGAATCTTTACCTTCAAGTTATTTAACATAATTGTGAGCTCAAAACCCCTATTCGGGTTATACTGTTGTAAGTGGGCTATGCGTTATAATAGATCGACTTCAACCATTTCCTTGCGAAATTTCAACGAATTTTCTTGAAAATTGCGACCTGTAGCGTGCACACAAGCTTTACAGGTATGCAAAATTGTTTTCTAATATTATTGAATGGAACACAAATATCTCTGACAGATTTTATAACAAATGAGTGATTGTTATAAAATATTTATTGTAATTCGACAATATAAGTTTTTTAAATCCAAAAATCTTATTCAATAGAGTTAAATATATTAATATCTAATAAAAGTGTACATGATAATAACACAAGCTTTGATGAAGGGTATTCAAGATTCGGCATAACATAATATAACGATTTTAACTGGTTTGTATTAATTTACAATATAAGTAGTTAATATACCAACTAATTGATTTGTCCTAATTTTGTCAGTGTATATAACATTTACTCATTATAAAATTCGGATTTTATATATGTCAAATGTAAGAAAAAAGTCAAATTTACAGTTGAACAACAATTAGCAATAATTTCATGAACTGTTTGTTATATAAATAATTATTTCCATATATTTTTAAAATTTTCAAATTATTTATATTTATAACAACCCAGCAAAAACTCGGTAATGGCTTTCAATTGTAATTACTTACCTAACAAAATACTTTTCAATGACTACTAAATATGGTCCGGATTACATAGAAGTAGTCTAATAAAGTCTTATTAATAATGTGTTATACAAATACTTTCTTATTCATAAATCATCCTGCCAGTGAAGATACAGATGCTGTATACGTTTATTCATGTAATTTACAATGACTACTTTTTCTAATTAATTGTAATCGTTTGTGGTAAGTACTTGCCTCCAATGACATCACTGTGTTAAAATAATTACTTAAAATGCTGTTGTGTAAGTAAATTTTAGCATTTTAACTTCTTACATGGTAATGCAAGTTTTTACTGGAAAAGAATATTAAAAAAGTAGAAACAAACTAAATAGTCAAATACTATAAAAGACTATTGAAGAAATATCATGCGACTAAATAATGTAATAAAATAAACTGCAATCAAATTAAATTAATAACTTTTGCTCAATTCATTATTGTGTAATAAAATAGTATTAAAATAAAGTAGAATATTAAATAAATTGTTAAAAAATAACATATATTTTATAAAAAAGTAGAGCATGGTTTTTTAAATAAAAAAGTACAAATTACAGCTAGCTTGAAAAAAATCGACAATTTAGTCTTATCACTTTGGAATGTTAAGATAACATCTTCCTCCTTTAAATAATTTATTTTGCTGCAACGTATCTGGTTTTAACTTTATTCCAGTAAAAACATCTTACAGATTAAGGATTTTTAATATTATAAGTGAACCCTCTTAATCGATAAGTCGTTTATGCAACTAACATTGTCTACATAATAATATTGTCAGTGTCAAAGATTTTGGTATTTTTTAGATTTTTTTGTCAATTTCCATAACGTTCTTTAGATGTAAAAGGTAGTTAATTATATTATATCGGTCTTTAATTAAAGTTAAATTCTTTGTTCCGGGATTTGCCTGTATCTTGTGCAAATTACAAGATGAGTAGAAAATGAATAAGTACAATTTATATAAGAATTTTGTAGCTTAAAGAAACAAATTCTATATAAATAATAAATAGGATAATAAAGATTTTTTATCAAGGGTTAAGATACTCCTCTTTTAGCCCTTTACTGCTTTATGACATTTTTTGTTTTCGTTTTCTAACTTATTCTTTATCACCAACTGTAAAAATACGTCGATAGCCCTTTTAAATGTTTTTCAGTTTATTCCACTTATTTCATTGAATTTTTTTGTCGTCTTCATAATTGACTAATTAAAACTACAAACCAAAAATGAGGAAATGGCAAAAAATAAATTCTGTAAATCAAGTGGTCACTAAAATTTATACATAAAAAGAATAAATGTAAAAATGAGGAAAAAAATATAAAAAGAGCATTAAGTATAAAATGACTTTTACTAAAAATATAAAAAACACCACAAATTATTTTACTATTCAAATATAATAAAATAAATATATAAAATAATATTAGAAAGTAAGAATTATTTAAGGTCGCATTTACGTGACTCTATACTACAAGTCATCATATCATGATTTGTACAAAATTATAATATTATATTTACTTAAAACAATATTTGAAAGTTTTTCTTGGTAGGGTAAAATTAGAATGGCTTTATTTTATTTTTTAGCATTGTCTTAACATACAACATGTAGGGTGGTACCCAGTAGAAAACGTAGATATAAGATATTATAAAAAAATTACAAAAATTTTATATAAATGACCCCATAATTTTACACTTTCCTTCGTTATTTTTTTTTTTCGTTCATTTTCATAAAATGACATTTTTTTTCTTACTCTTATGTCTAAATAAACTGGCTAATAGAGAAATTGAAAATGCCAAAAACTACAATATTTATGTATGTGTATAAAATATTCTTGGAAATAGTGCTTTTACCCAGAGTAAAGTGAGAGAGTTTTTTGCCAAAAGGGGCAGTAACATCAAAAAAAAATATTAAACATTAGTGGCCATAAACTACTATACAGATTGTATATTAAAGAAAGGAACAAAACCTCTTCCACAGAAGAAAAAAATAAAATAATTTAAAAGAAATAAGGAGAAAGCATAAAAAAAACTTAAATTTTACTTTAGTACAAATACTAAAATTAATTTAAATCAGTGTTGAAAATTTCAACAAATTTCAAATTTAACAAGTAACAGTGTTATATTCGGACATGCCGAATTTTCTTTACACATCATAAAATTTTGTGACGTAAAAATAAAATAAATCTCATTTATTTGATATATGTTGAATTTTACTATTCGAAATTAATATTTACATAAGTTTTTCGGAATAGGGCTTTAAGGGTAATTTTTGTCTAATGTCATCATTTTAACCAGTTATTAGCGTTGAAGTCATTTCCTGAAGGGGAACTTTATGGGGCCTAGGTGAAATCGTGAACCAATATTGCACATTTTCAATACTAAACAAACTGCATTAACTAAAAACTTTGTGCAAAATTTCAGCTCTCTAAAACGAATATTTCGCTGTGTTTCAAACGGAATGACAAAAAAATATATACCCATAGCATTTTATATTTTGTTAAACTATATATTTTTTATTAAATACGACAAAAAAACACCATTTGTTTTTCTGACAGTGAACAGAAAAAAATTCTGAAATTCAATCATTGCAGCACAATCTACATTATTTATTACGGTTATTAATAAATTATTTATGAAACTGTTTAAAGCAACTGCAAATACACATACATATGTACGTATTTACACAGACTCACAGCAGAGATCTGCTACTGAATCATACAATATGTATCAATTGACAATATAACGGAAATTAAATCATATTAAATGAGTGACGGCCATGACACAATGAATAAAAACATAGTTATATTCACCTATAAAACATTGACACCATCATCACCACCAATAACAAAAGCGACAATAACAGTAAGTGTATCTATACATCTGTATATAAAAATATATGTATATATAGACGTATGCCAATACTCCCGATTGCATTTTAGCTGCACGGGCGGGTTTTTTTGTCCTGAAAATGCTGTAAACGAATACAATATTTATTTACCGCATAAAACCCTGATGAATGAAAGTGAATCCGGCATAAAGCCAAAAAAATTAACCTCAAATAAAATACAATTAAAAACAAAATACAACAGCAGCAGAAAACATTTATATGCTATCATACTCTCCCTATATCAAATATTACAGTGGAATTGATCACAAAATTAAAGGTAATAAATTAGTTGCACACAAATGAGAACTTTGAAAGAATTTAAAAGGAGTAGAAAAGACCTAAAGAAGTATTGATTTTATCACATGGTTGTTGTAGGAGGGATGTCTTGTTAATAATTTCCAAATTTACTACTTCTGAACTCATGATCAAGACGTAATTTTTATGTTATTTTTTGGAAATTTTTTGGAAGTAAAATTTTATATTTTAGAATACAACTAACTTGACTTTAATAATATGTGTTGACAATAAACAAAAAGTACAAGGTACATTCAAGGTTAATGTCCATTGTCATGTTAATTACTCGATCGGTAAACCACATTACCCACAATCTGTAGTCTCCAGAAATATGAAAGAGAAACATAATAAAATTTGAAATCAGCACTAACAAACCGTTGACTTTTAAATTGTTTTCAATTTTGTTATAATATCGATATTCTGATAAAACTTGCCTAAAGTAAGCATCACTACAACGTTGAGTATTCTGACAAAAATTGTTTTAATTTAACTACTTAAGGAACGAAATTTCATTTTAGGACTTATTCTTAAATTAAACTGATTGATTTTAAATCCCTTACGTGTGCATCTTACTCCGCTAACAATATTATGGAAATCAAGTTTTATAGAAATATAAAGAAGAATTTTCTATCATTTTTTTCAGCGTTCTGTTCCACTGTGCACTGCATTATAACGTACAATATATGAAACAAAAAAGAATCGCCTATGTTATAGGGAAACTTACAATTTCAGAATCCATCATATATGGTTATTGCTACTGTTGGTTTTGAATTATGTGGAAAATATAAACAAAATTATTACTCAACAAGTACCTAAGAGCACTAAAATCGGGAATATATGTTTATATACTTTAAAGGATCGGAAAATTACACTGTTAAAATTAGCTTTTCTCAAACGTGAAGGCTTCAAATGTAGATGCAAATGTAGGAACAAACAATATTAATAGAATGCAGGTAATTACAAGTAGAAAAATATAGTCGAGCATGGCCGACTATACTACATCCATGACTAAATTTTTAATTTTTTTATTTTTCATAAAGAAATTTTATGTCGAATTTTACCTTGATTACAAAGTATTTAAGCAATTAAGGTAAGATACCCTTCACCATCGTGTGTTAAAAAAAGTCGGTATCAAAAACTCTTCTTTTAAATCACTTACTTCGGGCTGAACATACTTAATTTCATATTTCTATATTCAATATTAAAGAAAATTCAAAAAGTACTTTAAAAACCCAAAATTATACCAATAAGTTCACGTTTTCCGTTTTCACCTAATTCCGACCCTACATACTTAATTTCATGTTTCTAGGTTTAATATTATAGGAAATTCAAAAAGTACCTTTTGCAGAACGAAAAAGTACCAAGAAATTCCCATCGATTTGTTCTCATCTAATCCGGTCTCTACATACTTAATTCCATGTTTCTAAGTTCATTATTATGGAAAACTCAAAAAGTACCTTTTGAAAATCTAAAAAGTACCAAAAAGTTCAGTTTTTCGGTTCTCACATAATTCCGACTCTACATACTTAATTTAATGTTTCTGGGTTCATTATAGAAAACTGAAAAAGTACCAACAAATTTTATTTTATGTGTTCTCACCTAATTCAGATACCACATATTTAATTTCACATTTCTAGGTTCAATATTATAGAAAATTCAAAAAGTACCTTTTAAAAAACAAAAAAGTACCGAAAAGTTCCCTTTTATTGCTTCTAACTTAAGCCAGGCTTCACATTCTTAATTTCATGTATCTAGCCAATAACAACACACTTGTGCTGCTCTCGCACTGCTACTCTTGCTCTGCTGCTCTCACTCTGCCTTGTTTTTATAAACAGAGTACAATAACAAAATTTACCGTATGATTATGTATTTTGTTTTTGTTTTTTGCAATTTCTGTTTGAGCATGAATAAAAAATCTCAGTTTTTTATGAAATATTCAGAGGTTGTCTCGGATTTTTGTTCATATCTCCATTATTTATGGACCGATTTTGCTGATTTTAAATAGCGATCTTCCCGAAAGCATGTCTAATAGAATTATTGAAGATTCGGATCTCGCCAAAATCTGGGGTTCGCTAAAAACTGATTTCAACAAACATACAGACAGACAACCAGACGGACGGACAGACAGACAGACGGACATGGCTTAATCGACTCCGCTATCTATAAGGATCCAGAATATATATACTTTATGGGTTCGGAAAATTATATTATAGAAATTACAAACGGAATGACAAACTTATATATACCCTTCTCACGAAAGTGAAGGCTATTTTTAAATGAGGCCTTATACAGGTCTAACATGGACCGATCCTCGGTATATTTGGGAAAAGGATATATTTTTAAATAACAGTTACTTTTGTTAAGTTTCATTGCGATACAGCCAGCCAACTCGACAGACGTACGGACATGTCTTAATCGACTCAAAAAATGATTCTGAATCGATCGGTATACTTTAAGGTGGGTATTGAACCAATATTTTGTGCTTTACAAACATCAGCACAAACGTATAATACCCTCTCCACTATAGTGGTGTAGGGTATAAAAAGCTAAAAATATTGCCATGGTTTAATATCAAAAAAATCTCTAATTACTTTAATATTTGAAACGACATTTTTCCAAATGTTTCTGCGTTTTTTATTAATGTTCAATATAGTTGTCAAAATTAGGGACAGATATATGTAATATGTATAAATAAACATTTTGCAGTTTTAACAGTTTTTTTTTTTAATTAAATTAATTAAATAGTTTGTGTAAATAAAACTAAATAGTTGAAATTATTTTTGTCCTGCAAATATCAATGAATTTGTTTGTTAAACTAAATAAATAAAATGAATATAATGTGAAGCGCAATATTGACTATAATAATATTTTAAAATTAAAACTTATCAAAAACAATCAAAGGTCATAACTCTGAAAACAAATTTTAAGATAAAATGACCTTGAGGCTTTATGTAAAATATATATTTCTATTTATATTTGTTTGCTAAATGAAATTAATTTAATAAATAAAAATTATTGGAAAAGGAGTTAAAAAAAATAATTTTCGCAATTTTATAACAGAAAAATAAATGAATACAAAACTCTGTATTTTTTTTCGAAACATACTTTAAAATCTATTAGTTTGGACAATTTTACATTGATAAATAAGTTTTCCTACTAATTTAAGGATGTTGGCAAAATATTTAAAATTGCCTTTATGTTTTTGATATCACGCTCATTATTAAGCTAATTAGCAAATTTGATGGTCCTGAATCCAAGTATGATAACAAAAAAAAACTTTATCACGTCTACTTTTAACGCAAAAGTGTTTTAAGGGAATAAAAACTGTATATTGTAAAATACCATACACTACGTATGTGTAATATTTAATTATAATATATCAAGTATACGCACCGTTTTACTATTGTGACTATTATTTAATAAGAAAAAAATGTTGAACTAGACTATGGATTAGACTTAAAGAAAACAAGTAGGAAAGTATATATGTTAATAATTACAAAAAAGGAATTTTCTACAAGAGGCCTCAAATAAGGGAAGGGATAAATATGGGTCTATCATTATAAATTTTGGTAGAAGAATTTACAAAGTTTTTAATATAGAACTTTATTGTGTTATTAGTGAATTTTGATTACGGTTGTATGGTGGCCAGACAAAATAATGGACCGATTACAACCATTTTCAATATCATTTTTCCTTGTGCCAAAAGAAGTGTATGTGCCAAATTTCATCAAATTATCTTAAAAATTGCGACCTGTAGCGTGCGCACAAATTCTTCATGGACACACTAGGTGAAGGTCCTACACTGTAGGACTAATATTTTTGAGTGTTACATCTTTCTTTAATTTAATTTATTTCATCATTTTCTAATATTTTTAAAAACGTATTTATAATATTATAAATATTTAATTCAATAGTAATGAAAAGATTTTAAATATAATATTTTCTTATAAAAAATTACCAAATTAACTTAAAATGTATAAAATACTTTTTTTAAATTGACCTTTAAATAAAAGATAAAATAAAAATCCAATAAATTTATTTCTTTCTGGGAAGTTTTATTTGCTGTCAACTCAAATGTAGGCGGAATGATGCTTTATATATGCAAGTATATAAGTCTCTATGTATAAAATATTGTGTGAAGTTTAGGAAGTAAATGCCATCAAGTGGAATTGATTGTTGATTTACAAGTTTTACTACTGCAGATGGAATTGTAAATATTTTGAGGTTTTATGAAAATTATTTTAAAGTTTTATTAAATAATACCTGAAAAATATTTTATTATTTAGAATCAATATTATTTGAACAACAACAAATATAAAATAAAAGCAATTTCTATATAAAAAAACTTATTTGAAGTGCGAAAAATAAAGAAAAATAAAAAATATTTTATATTTCAAGTTTATAAATTTTCTATATTCAATTTATTTAAAAACTGAACTAAAATAAACAGTTTGTTTTTAATTTGAAAAGATAAAATAAATTTGTGTGCAAATATTTTAAAAGCACTTAAAGCTTTAGTGAAAGTGAAATATTTGAGGCACGACTTTAGTATTTTCATATACTTTTATAAAAACTTCAGTGTAATTATTAAAACTGTAAATTACTATTAATATTCGATTTTATTGACAAGAACAAAACACAAGCAGCATTAATTCGTTTATTATTATATTTAAAAATTTTAATATGAAGATCGGAGTGATTTTTTGAAATAGGACCAACCAGGACCAACTAAACCTTATTCACTTGTTTTAAATTTTTTATTATTAATTTGTTGTTCTTGTTGCAAAATGTACAACGTGATAAAACATAATTTTAAACAATACCATTGAGAATACATGTATGTCGGTCTGTAGTACCTAGTGGTAGTCATCAAATTATAATAACAACATTTACTCTATCAATGACCATGACCACATGTTAAATACAGCACTTTTTGTTTTTAATTAC
Source organism: Lucilia cuprina (assembly GCF_022045245.1). Taxonomy (NCBI): domain Eukaryota; kingdom Metazoa; phylum Arthropoda; class Insecta; order Diptera; family Calliphoridae; genus Lucilia; species Lucilia cuprina. Next base: position 23,514,225 of record NC_060952.1, read on the forward strand.
AAAATTAGTGATGATTTAATAATGTTTTATTATGTATAAAATAAATATGTAGCAAAATACATTTATAAAAGTTTTTATGTCATAAAGTATGTTGATACATACCCTATAATCGTTGGAAATAATTCTGTAAAGGTGTAATTTCGTCTATATTCTACTCTATTATCCAGTATACAGCACAGTCTAGTATACAGTCAATTCTGTATACTATAGTTGTCAAGTGTATAATCTAGTTTATAGTCTAGTCTATAGTGCAGTCTTGGTAAAAAGCAGTAGGCATCAGAAATACTGACGAACGGAATATTAACAAAGCCTATATGAACATATAATTATGCCAACACCCTCATTATTAGAGTAGTCTGTATTAGAGTTAAAGTCATGTTTTAATTTTATTATATTAATAAATATAATAATCGACATTAATATAATTGACATTTATACCGACATTTTAACAAACTGCACTGAAATTAAAACGTAATTTAAACGTAACACAAAACTATAATGCAATGGAATAGTGAACAATTCCCAAAAATCAGGAGTTATCCACAAGAATTTAAGACTTTATTTCATTAATTGAATGATATTTTACATATATTATTCAATTATATATATATTGGAAATGGGTTAAATCGGTTTAATATTTCAATAATTATATTTCCACTTTTTGCGGATAACTCGTAATTTCGAGATACACAAATAAATTTGTACTTTTTACAATAGTCACGCAGTGCAATTGTTTAATATTTCTGTTATTATTTTTAACGCGGTTGTTGTTGCAACTGCTGATTTAATTGTTATTTGTCAATAATTAATAAAAAATTTTTAACGACCATTTAATATAATGACAATAATTTCTACAAATTATATAAATTTGTGGAAACATTTATGGTTGCTTTCATTTAATATTGGTACGTTTAAAAGAAAATTTATATGTGCAAATAAAACAAAAGAGTGAAACGGAAGCAATTGCATACTCATTATTTATTTGCATTTTTTCATTAATTTTATAAATAAATATATAACCTGAGATATAAATGTGAAATAGTTTGTCATTGGAAGACTAGATAGTCTAGTCTATAGTCTAGTCTATAGTCTAGTCTATAGTCTAGTCTATAGTCTAGTCTATAGTCTAGTCTATAGTCTAGTCTATAGTCTAGTCTATAGTCTAGTCTATAGTCTAGTCTATAGTCTAGTCTATAGTCTAGTCTATAGTCTAGTCTATAGTCTAGTCTATAGTCTAGTCTATAGTCTAGTCTATAGTCTAGTCTATAGTCTAGTCTATAGTCTAGTCTATAGTCTATCTATAGACAAGTCTAAGACTGTTGCAAAACTACTTTTTAACATGCAAATAATTTAAAGAAACTGCAGCAAGTCCATGAATACTTGAAGATGAATTTCAGTATAATTCTTTTTTCTGAATTTATGTAAACAAATCTTTATAAGTAGTCGTTGCCACTGATTCCATTGCCTTTTTTATTTTATTTTTTTTTTTTTTTGCAATTTCTTGTAAATTGCAATAAAAATTTCTTGGAGCTAAATAGTACTAGTGCTAACTGATTATGATGCCTGCAGTGACCTAATTTCAATTTAGAAAAAAATCAAGAAAATAAAAGTACTTTCAGTTTGTTGAACGCATACCAAAACAGGAAATAAGAAGAGCAAAAGCAAAAAAGAACAAGAAAGTGTACACAGAAATGCACAAACCTCTATAGTATGAAAAGAATGGCAAAAAAACATTTTAATTTAATTTATGAGTCAAATTTTGCCAAAAGACATTTAAATTTGTTTAACACTTACCTGTGCTGTATGTATGTTGAATTTGTACGTTGATTCTCTGTTGAATGTATGTATCTATCTATGTATATATTTGCGTAGAAGATTTTATTATGTGATATAAAATTATTTTATTATATTGCACTATATATTCTTTTTTTAATTTAGAACTTATTTTTAAATTATTTTTTTTTTAATTTATTTAACACCTTAATTGTTGCTTAAAATTTTATATTTTAAATTTAGCCTGTGGTTATGCTTTAGTTATATTTATAGAATTTGATGTATAATATTTAGGTAAGTACTTTTAAGGATTTTGTAAAATTAATTTTGTCAATGATTTTAATTTAAATTTCATATAAGTTTATTTGCAAATCCTCGAGGCTGTGAATGTTCAAGTTTTATATGCAAGTTGTATTTAATTGCTTATTTTTACTTAATTTCCAATATATTCAATAGTACTTAATTTGAAGATCATATAATAGATCTTTGAAAGTAAATTATTGATATTTAATTATAATTTTTTATTAAAATGATAGGGTTTCAATTAGTTTAAAACATTTATGATTTTTTTTCTTATTTTATTTAATATAGATTTATATATTGTGTTTTAAATGTATATTGCATTAGAAAATTCCACCATTATTAAAATCTTATTTGTATGCTTTATTTTATTCCTTTGCGATCAATTAATGAATTTATAATTGTAGCTTAAGGTTGCTAAATAGTTTTTGAAGATTTTTATTTTATATTTTTGAATTTCTTTAGAAGTATATTATGTGTATATTCTTAATTATTTTTTTCGCTATAAATTTACTTTTTCAACATAATTGTTTATGACATTTTTCACAATTTTATATAAACAATTTCCACTTTAATTTGTTTATAACAACTTTATTAATTTTGCTAACAATCCTTTAGACATGCTAAGAACACTTCGAATTTGTGTTCTTTCTACAGCAATTTTTTCATTCTCTTGTATAAATAGGTATATAGTTATTTAGTAGTATTTCATAGTTACTTTATAGTTTGTATTATTACAACGCCTTAAGGTATGCTTGTTTAAGAGTTGATTAAAATTTTTGGTTTTTACAAATTGTTTTTATTTTTTAAATATACGGTTTTAAACTGCAAAATGTCCTGGTGGTATATGGAAAATGTTTATATTTACAAATATTTTTTGTGGCCTCAAACAATGCCAATTGTTGTGAAAATATTGAGCATATTGTAATTCTTTTAATTGTCAATTATAGTTACTTTGTGGTAAGGTTTTTTTGTATTATTTTATTATATTTTGTTAATTTTTAAAATTGTTTTTAATATAGTTTAGTGCAGTTTTCTGAAAGGAGAAAAAACAATACAATTTTTTTAGTTTTACTTTGTAAATTGGCACAATCAAAAACATTTATTAAGTAAATTTTTGATACACACTGCAATTCAATAACTATTTAATTATAATTATATGTCCAAAGGACCTATTTGGGGGTACGGTTGTATAGGGGCTAGTCGAAATAATGGACCGATTTTAACCATTTTCAACAGGCTTCGTCCTTGGGCCCAAAGAAGCGTGTGTGCCAAATTTCATCCAATTCAATCCATCCTTGCGCACAAGGTTTACATGGACAGCCAGCCAGACGGACGAACGAACGGACAAGCCGATTGGTATATTTTAAGGTGGGTATAGGACGAATATTTTTTGTATGTTACAAAAATAAACTCAAACCCCATATACCCTCCCCACTAAAGTGGTGTAGGGTATAAAAAAGGAAATAATATCTATACTCTTCATGTTTGTAATACAAAAATCTGCCAACCCTTCCAACTTCAAGAAGTTTTCTATTTAAATTCAGCAAAATTCGTTCGTAAACAATAAAACAGAGCAATATTGCCAAAATTAAAGTTGTTTGGAGATGTCAGTTATGTACCACATGTCGAAGTGCGTGAGTTTTCTGTTTCTTATACGGAGAAGTAATGGAAGTAACACTCTCAGGAACATTTATCGCCAGACTTTCCATAATATTAGTTTTTGACATAATATCCTGCAGGATATTATAAAGTTAAAGTGTTACAAAGTTGTTATATCCAAAGTTTATAAACTTTAATGTAATTTATTTGTTTTCAAAAAATATTATTTCTATTGATTTTGTCATTCCGTTTGTAACACATTAAAATATTGGTCATAGACCCACAAACGTATATAAATTCGTAGTTCTTTTTTAAATTCTAAGACGATCTAGCAAAGCCCTCCGAAAAACAGCTTTAACTGTCATAGCTGTTAAAAATTTGCGAGTTTAGAAAAAGAGCTTGACATAAATGAGTTTTTTATAAGCCAATCCCTATCCCAAATTTTCTAAAAATTGGTCTAAAATTGACCCTATCTTTAATACAAGGTCCCCTCCAATATATGATTTTAACGCCCATTACCGTCTTAAATTTATAATCTCTATCTTAAGTTGTACATAAGTAAATTTCTTACGAACAAAATAATCTCTATTGAATTTGATGTAAATCGTTTCATAATTGACCATACCCCTATAGATCCCTTTAGAAAATTACTTTAAATAATATTACTGGCTTAAAAATTATAATGTATATCTATGAAATACAGGAGTATGTTTATTAAAAGACAAATTTTTTGAAATCGTCGAATATTGTCCGATAATTTTTGATATGTTTAATTTCAAATGATGGACATGCTAAAACGATGTCACTTATCCACCAAACGAATGAAACAAACAAAAACCCCCAAATATACTATATAAAATCAATCCTAAATAAGTTGATTTATAACACTGGCCAACAAGAAAATCTTTCCCGAATGATACCAACTCTGAGTTTTTTATATGTTGTTGAAATTATAAACAATTTTTAGTAGAGGAATAATGAAAATGGGTGATACCGTTTTTAAGATATCCTTGACACAAGGACATTTTTTGATATAATTTCAATTAGACAGTAATTACAGTCTTAAATGATTAAAATCGGATAAATATGTTAGAATATAGAAAATATCAAATTAAATCCTTTTTAAAGATACCTTTAGAAACGTGAACTTTGAACCTTGATAAAATCACAATCGTATCAAATTTGGAAATTTTTGAAGAACTAAAAATGTGTGTACCGAATTTCATCAATATCAGAAAGGTTCATGCTCAAAAGTTTTGATATTACACATGAAAAAAATTTACTGAAAAAAGCTGAGTTTAGATGCCTATAAATTAACAATACGAGCTAACTTTTTAATACTCTTTGGTGAAATGGGTCTATTAAGTGTCTACTTTAATTTCCCGTTAGTCTTGTTAGGGACAGATTCGAAGACCCAAATTTTGTTGCATAGCGTAATTGGTCCTAGTACCTTTATTTAAAAATTTAATTTTACCTTTAAAATTCTAAGTATGTTCTTTTGTACTTTTGGTATGTAAAATAGAGTGTTTTGAATATCGCCACTTGCTTTAATAAAAAAAACTATTCATTAACATGCTAGCAATTGTTATATTTTGCTTTAAATTGATTTTAAAGTTGTTCTAAATGGAACTGAATATTAATAACAGTAATACCTATTCGTGCATAATAATTAAATATAATCTATTAGTACAAATGCGTTTTAAAAGACCACAATTATTTTCTTTTTTTAACTGATATATTGTCATAAATGCACACCTTAAATTACAAAATTAGTTAGAATAATAAATTGTACAATAACAGGTGAACTAACTATTATATTTAAGTTTTATATAAATAATTACCTATAAATATGCTCTGCTATTTTAAGACACCTTAACTTATATTACAAATTATTAAAAACTAAATTTACTAGTTTTTAATTTCTTTCACACTGTATAGTTTAGTATGATGACCCATTAAATTATTTAATTAATTTTGCAAAATTTCTCTTCTTGCCAACATTACGTACATGAGAAGCTAGTAACACCCTAAAAGTATGCTTTAAATTGGGTTAGCAAACTTTTTGATATTTAATAAACATGAAATTCTTATAGTCGTTGTAGCACTAAAGTTTTAACTCATTTTGTGAATTTTAGAGTATAAGGATATTTTCCCTCTTTCTTAAGTAATTTAAGACGCTTGTGTAATTAGCTGTTGTTGTTGTTTCTTTTTTATCCTTTTTTAGCTTTTATTTAGTTTTGTTAAGTTTAAGACCGTTATTTAGCCACTGCATACAAAACGAAGCAACTCAAACAATATTAAAGAACACAATTATATTTTGGCAAGCCACAACAACTACAACATTAAAATTTTATTTTTAATTAGGGTTTAAAATTTTGTTGTTTTTTATTTTTCTTGTTTTCTAATTAAAACACTTTTTAAACACAATATTTTAATCTTCATTTTTTATTAGTATATTTCTTGTAGTTTGATATATAATTTTTGTTTCTTTCGTTTTAATTTCGCAAAAATTGTTTTGGTTTTTGTGGTTTTCAAAAACTTTAACGCGTTTTACGTTGCTCTTTACTAGCGTAACACAACGTTATGAATGAGGAATTTTATTAAATGCGATAAGGGAATGAACCTACATGCTGATGTAGTTTGTAGATGTTGCAGTTGATGGTTCTTTCTGGTGCTGGCTTTAGCAACTCGTTTAAAATGTTCGAATTTACAATCGTTTTCGAATATATAGAGATGCACACGACATTTTTTTCTATGTCAGCTGCACATGAAAAACCATCAGCAACAACAACAAAGCTAACAACATCTGAAGTACATAATAAAATAGAGGCAAATAAACTTCATTGCAACTTCTAGTACAAACTGAACAATTGTACAGAGAAGCGCATTCCAAATGTAACTTCAAACCTAACAACTCGAACATCAAACTTGCTTCTTATAAATAAACAAAAAAATCGTAATGAAAATTTTTATAATTATAAAAATATGTTAATAAATTTTTTACAAAAAAGCGCCCAAACTATTAAACCTCCATTTCGACCCCAATATGTGTATAAAGCGTATTATAAAATGTAAATGCAATAAAATTATTTAAACCGTTCACCTTCAAGTGTCCGCATTAACTAAAATTCCTCTACATCAACCATTTAACAAAGGAATATATAACGATTGCTTTGACTTCACTACACTTCAAATTTTAATCCCCACAACCACTCGTTGATTCAACAGATTCTTAAAATTTCTTTCTATTTTTTGTAGTTGTTGTTGTTATCGTTATTATTTTTTGCCTAATTCTATACACATAGTAAAACTCCCCATAATACGCAACACACACACATAGTCCATGCATACATACATTTCCTTCTATAGTATATATCAAACACGAAGGATGTTTTATAGTAAATAGTCAGTTTGCAAACAAACGAGTTCATACTCAAAATTAACACAATATGAGTGCGAGAGAGATTAATACTCTCTTTAGTATCTCAGAGTAGAATAGTGGTAGAGGTTAGTTACATTTATTTATTATTTACCGTTATCCTGTTGCTTTTTCTTCCAGAAGAGATTAAATTTTTGCCCTCTCTTTGTTGTTCGCTGTAACTCCTAAAAATAGTGGTCTTTATTTTTGTGAGGGGGTTTGAAAATGTTTCGTTAAGTTTTTTGCATATAACGGTTAATTTTGTCTGTTTTCACAGAAAAAACCCACTGTAAAATCTCTTTATATAGGGACGTTTTAAGGGGTGATTTCTTTAAAGGGATATTATATTGAAAACAGCCCATTAAGGGGTAATTGTTTTAGGATTATTTGTAAGGAATATTTTCTCCTAAAAGTTAAAGAATTTGTTAAAATGTAAGAGATTCTTATACATACTTATGTATATATACTTATGTATCTTTTATCATTGTATCTCTATTACCAAATAATCAAAACAAAATTTTTATTAGAATACTATAATAGTTTAAAATGTATTCCGATATGATATACATTTGGGAACTTAGAAAAATTTTGGACCGATATTTTTTGTGAGTTTTTTTATTTCTCATTCATCATATTTATAGGAAATTAACATTGCATAGTGTTATCGTACGTATGTATATACATGACAGCGGATGTTATTGAAAAAATTGGTGTCAATTTGGTACGAGAGCTAATATTTATTTGGTATTAAGATTTGTTTGGTATTAAATTAAAAAATTCAGTATAACAATAATAAATATCTTACGAATTAATATTTCTCTACCAAATTTTATAACGATCGTTTCACAAATAACCCCATCCACCATTTAAAATTGGTGTCAATTTGGTACCAGAGGTAATATTTATTTAGTATTAAGATTTGTTTGGTATTACATTAAAAAATTCAGTATAACGATAATAAGTATCTTACGAATCAATATTTCTCTACCAAATTTTATAACGATCGTTTCACAAATAATCCCATTCACCATTTAAAGTCTCCTTTAAAAGTCTCCATATCAAAATTTTCGTACAAAAATTTTGTCTTTTCAACCGACTTAAAATAATATAAATAATTTTCAGTAATCATTTGAAAATTGGATCAATTTTGAGACCTATTTAAAAAAAACTTGAGTTTTTTACAATTAATATTGAGATCAGCATTTTCGATAAGGGAACCCATTACAAAAAAATATATTTTTTATTTTTCTGGTGTTATTATTACAAAGATTAAAACATTTTATTAATGCATTATTTTTTCAACACTTACATATTTTGTATCATAAATACACACATACATACATACATACATACATACATACATACATACATACATACATACATACATACATACATACATACACATATATGTATATGTATTTAAATTTTATAGAAGATCCACTAGTCAACCAAGTCATTCAACTTTTTAAATGTTCCTGATGATAAACAAATAAAATGCCACAATTACATTTAATTAAGAACAAATTTATTATCACTTAAAGAATAATGTATTTAAAAGATACATTTTTTATATATGTTTGAAATTATAACAATTGTATGTATGTATGTATGTATGTATGTATGTATGTATGTATGTATGTATGTATGTATGTATGTATGTATGTATGTATGTATAATACAATTGTGACCCAAGTTAAAGCATCTTAAAGACAGTAGCAACATAAATTAATTAATTCGCAGTGGGCAAAGAAAAAAGTGAGTAAGAAAGCATAGTCTGACGTGACCGACTACATGGTACTCTACACTAGTTATAAATATTAAATGTGATTTATTTTTCATAATAAAGCATTTATCTTCTATTACCTTATTCCGATACATTTAGGCAATTTATGGAAGAAAAATTAAATTTATGAAAGAGGCTTTATGTAGGGGCTAGGGGCAAATATGAACCAAACCCGATAAATTTTATGAATATATTTATATAATATTTATTTGTGCAATGTCATCAGGATTTGTAAAAAACTTAGTTGTGCCGCTTTTTATCTATAAACAGGTATATTTAATATAATTATGAGCTCAGAAGCCCATTCGGGACTTCCCTCCCCACTAAAGTGGTGTAGGGTATAAAAACTGCTGTTGTCAGATGGGAATCGGAGTAAAATACTTACTAGAAGCAATTGGTCGAATTTAAATCGTACATGAGAAATTTTTTAAAAATTTAATATTTCTAAAAAATTGTTTAAAAAGTCGATTAACATACGGACTCTCAATACACTTTTATAAGCATATATAAATAACTTCAACATAACTTAATTTCATTACCCCATGTTTTGCCAAAGTAAAAATTAAATTCATATATTATTATGAAAGCTTGTTTTCCTTAAAAAATTATCTCTTCTAGACAAACCACTCAAAATTAAATTATTCAAGAGTTTAGTTTTTATTTTGTTTCATTTCAAATGCATTTGTATCTTTGGTATCGTCATTACATGACCACAAATATCTTTATACACTTATCTATCCAACACCAACTATTTAATGGTGTTTTGCAATTCTGTTTTGGCATTATTGAAAGGGAGTCACAGTCACATTGTCCACTCCCTTACATAAATGTAATGAATATTTATGAAGATTTTAGTGGAAATACAAAAACTAACTAAGAGTATAAGAACAAGTAAAGAAAAAAAAAGAAATAATACAAGTTGAAAACAATTTTTTTGCGTCTGTTGTTTTATGATTTGCAATATATTCTCCTTCAATAAACACCACCAGCGGCAACGCCACCGACCGCTAACATACAACATAAAAAATGTTATACTCTAAGCTCAGTTAGTCTTTGACAATGTGACAGTCATTCAAACAATCCATGCTGCTACATTCAATATTATATTATTTGTTTATATTTTTATAAACATTTACTATTTATGCTCATTTATACAATGACCATTCAAGCGACAATTTTTATACATTATTTGTGATATAATCGTTGGTTTGAATCAGAAACATCATCATCACGATTAAACAACAAGTAAGCAGCCAACAATTGTATTTTAGACGTCACGGTGTTTGTATTTCGATTTTAGCTCCATTTATGTCACGAAACATGTTTCACCAAACAAAGTATGCCGCCTGTGGTGTGACCAATGACCAAAAATTTTTTTTCCGCAAAAGTTTTCTTTTCTGTTTTTAATTTTATTATTTTGTATGTTTTATATTTTCAAATATAATTCTTTTAACTTTTAACGAAATTTTTGTGCATTTTTTTTCAATATTATTTAATAAATTCATTACATTTTTATTTTAATTAAGCAGAGTGGTGGAATTATATGTTTTAACTTTAGCTTAGTCAAAAATTGGCAGCAATATTTCGAATAAGAAACATGATTGTCCACTTAACAATAGGTGTCACACAGAGCTATAAAAATAAATAAATAAATAAATAAGGAATATATAGTAGGGCATGGCCGTCCATATGATACCCCACACCAGAGAGTTATAAGTGTTTATAAGTGAATTTTGACCTTCAAGCGATTTTCTGAACGGGAGACATTTAAACTTAAACGATTTTTCCTGACATACTAGAATATTTAACATAATTTTAATCCAAAAGTCCTATTCGGTAAGTACGGTTGTATGAGGGCTAGGCGAAATAATGGACCGATTTCAACCATTTTCAATAACCTTTGACCTTGGGTCAAAATAATCAAATTATCTTGAAAATTGCGACCTGTAGCTTGAGTACAAGCTTTACATAGACACACAGACGGACATAGGTAAATCGACTCAAAAAGTGATTCTGAGCCGATTGGTTTACTTTAAGGTGGGTGTAGGAAAAATACTTTGATACCACTATAGTTGTCTCAAATAAAATTATATTTGACATACAGAATTAAAAATGTTTAAATACTCGTTAACGAATTAACCTTTTACGAATTCTTTAAAATATCTTTCAACACGCTTCTGTTTATTCCAATGTAGGTACATTACGGTGGCCCAAAAAGAACTTGCTGGTGATCAAAACTATATTTATTTGCT